>NC_059194.1:20468014-20768014 GCF_020615455.1 Coregonus clupeaformis | reverse complement strand
ATTATTTTATTTTAGACTATATAGCCTATGGCTTCCCCCCTTTAATTATTAATATAAACTAAACAACCCAACAAATTTTTTATTTTTTATTTTTTTTAAATCAACCAATAAAAATATGAATATGAAAAAATTCTATTAAATTTTTTATTCAAAAACCATTTCTAATTAAAATAAAAAATCAATTAAAAAATCAATTAAAAATTATGAATAATTAAAACCAATTTTTTTATTTCTATATCATATCTTACCAATTTATCAATTAGTGGCTATCTTACCACAACCCATCAAATGCAAATGTAAGTTAGTCAACTTCAAAGCAATCCCAAAAACAAAGCCTTCTAACCTTACAACACTACAATTCCCATAAACCCCCTTGCTCTATAAGCACCTAATTATCTTAATTTTACAGAATAATATCAGTCCTTGATTCCCAACACAATTCCAATCAAACCCAAGTGATGCCAGAGACTCTAAAATGCAATTTTTAATGAATCAGTATTTGCCAAGCCTATGTGAAATTGTCATAACATCAAATATCCTGTAGGGGAAGATTTTGTAACCATACCAGTACCAAAACCTTTTTGACTTGATCCTCTGTCGCGTCACGTGACGTGTACGTCAGCACCCCCTCTCTTTCTGTCTCCATTGTTCCTCTCATATGACAAAAGAACAGAGACACAAAAAGATTTTAGTAGTTAATGCAATCACTGAGTTATTTCAACCATATTTAATATTCCTTCGTTCACATTCGCTCTAAGAATCAACTCCGGACTAAATAGATCAATAACATTTTTATTTAATTTTTATTTATTTTAATCGTCATTTAATTTAATTCATTATAATCCGTCAACATATATCTAATTTAGAAATTCACTACATCTCAACAACTAGTTTCATTTTCAAACAACAGCCGTTTAAACTAGAAGATCTAATTCATTTTCAAATCTTTCCTCTTTGTTCCCTCGTCTGTGTTTCTCTGTCTCCCCCTGCAGCACAGCCCCACAGAAATATTACACTTTACCCACAATCCCCCTGTTGTAGTTTTAGTACCCACCGTGTTGTAGTTTAGTACCGTAACCCAACGTCTCATAATCTCGTGCAATAAACTCCAACTCCCACGTTTTGTAATGTAGTGTCATAAAATTAAACGCATGCGCAAATGCATTCAACGATACGATTCCCAGACAATAGAACGCTAGCATTCCGCTACAACCTCACTATTTTATACCTTATAATCGAACAATTACACGTAACAGAGCTCACATTTGCGTAGAACTCTGAATTCTACACACACAGACATATTTTAAGAGGCTTATCCCATCGCAATGGGACCTCTAAGGACACCCGTTAGCATGTAGCACGCAACACAATTAGCATTTAGCCTTAGCATTAGCCGCTATGTACCCTGTGGCTTGCACCACGCCCTAAGTAACCTGCATTGTGCCTAAATCATTGTCCATTTATCCCCTTCTAACTTTATGCTGCCGTGAGATATGGATATTTATATGAGCGGTTACCCCAAACAGATACCCCGTCGGCTACAAGATGAGAATAACTTACAATATAACCGTCCACCTCATAGTTCCCAGAACTAACCTGACAACACCTAGCGCGTTACCAGGATTTATGGCCCATCCTATATGATGGCCCCCCTGGGGTCTTTATCAGATTCACAATGCCCTAATGTATACGTATTCCTGCCTTTATTCTGCCAATATCTGCCTTAATCCCTACCATCGATTGCTCTAAAATTCCAAGCCTACTCTCCCCCCTTTTGCCCTGTCTACCAGTGCAACAATTGATAATGATTAGCCAGACCCCCAGTTCTTCAGCAATAACGCCACACGAGGCACATTTCGGTCCTAATGGTACATCCCTCCAGTGTACAATCACATAGCATCCAAACTAACAACCTCCAAAGCGGTAAGAAAACTCACCCTTGTCTGGCCATGACTTCAGAACGAGTTAGCTTGGCGGCTACGAATGAAGCAAAGGAGAGATGCAGACCAGCCCCACGTTGGGCGCCATTTGTCGTATCGGGTGAATGCTGGCAATTATTGCTGATAAACAAAGGAGTCCGCTCATACTGAACTTTGATCATAAGGTTTATTCATATCACAAGCTTTCAGCATAAGTTACAGGTGTCATGCCCACCCGGAGAGCGACGCCTCAGATTGCAATGGTCGCTCTGCCCTCTCCTTCGTTTTTCCCCCAGTATATAATCTCCCCCAAGATGTGGGTGGCTCCCTCTACTGTCCAATCCCCTGTCTACAACACACTTCCTGTCTGTTGTATGTGGCGTTACACTAAAACATTCCCTCTTGATACTAAAATCAACATTCTTTCAGTTCCACTTAAAAACCATTAACAAAGACATAATCCTAATACACTACAATAGCTTGGGCACTAGATACTATAATAACATAGCGGGGACACTATACACTAGAATAACAAAGCTGGGGCACTAGACATAGGAATAAAATAGCTGGGGCATCTAGACAACATATCTGTGGCACTAGACACTATAATCAAAATATCTGGGGCATCTAGACATTAGAACAAAATAGCTGGGGCACTAGACACTATAATAACATAAATGGGGCACTAGACACTATAACAACATAGCTGGGCACTACATTTCACATTTACATTTTAGTCATTATAGCAGACGCTCTTATCCAGTGCATACATTTTTTTTTTCATACTGGCCCCCCGTGGGAAATGAACCCACAACCCTGGCGTTGCAAGCGCCATGCTCTACCAACTGAGCTACACAGGGCACTAGACACTATGATAACATAGCTGGGGCACTAGACACTGTGGTGAATTATTATTAATGAACTGTATAGTTTAATGGACTATGAGGTAGAACTGGGTTAATCAAGAGCATAAAGTTAGCATTCTTTGTTACTGGGCCAGGAATTGTATTGGGTCATTTCATTTCACTGTGTGGGTGAGTAGAGAGGGAATCTGCCCTAGGGTCAGATTGCTTGCTCTTACTTAAATCCATGGCTGTCTTATCTGATGAGAGACTGAAACTAGCTTGTGGCCTTTTGTCTCTCTCTTCAAACACAGTGAAGGGAGTGGCACCAGGGTTGAATAGAGTTTGGGCTAGACCTTTGTGTCCTTGGTATCTTCTTGATTGATTACTGCATGAGGGGGTGAGGTTTGTGTATGATTCAAGAATTTAGGGCCTTGTCATGTTTAAACTAAACATGAGTGTGTGTGCAAGACAGGGGAGCGAGTGATTGGTTGGAGTAATAGTTCAGCAGTCCTCAGGGACAAAGGAAGTGGGTGTGGAGTGATAAAGAGCGGGAAACTGAAGAGGGAGGGATTTAGAGCTAGAAGAGTTGGGGATGATGGTATATAATGTGACGTGAGGGAGGAAGAAAGGGGTGCCACTCTGCAGACTTTAATAAAGTCATTTCTTGATGCAACAAAAACTCTGTAAGACCTTATTTGTAATAAAGTATAGTGGTTATTTTCCACAACAACACTAGAATAACATAGCTGGGGCATTAGACAACATAGCTTTGGCATTCGAAACTAAAACAATATAGCTGGGGCAGTAGATACTATAATACCATATCTGGGGCGTTAGACAACATAGCTGGGGCACTAGACACTAGAATAACATAACTGGAGCACTAAACACTAGAATAACATATCTAGGGCACTAGACACTAGAATAACATAGCTGGGGCACTAGACACTAGAATAACATAGCTGGGGCACTAGACACTATAATACCATAACTGGGGCAATAGACAACATAGCTGGGGCACTAGACACTAGAATAATATAGCTGGGGCACTAGAGAACATAGCTGTGGCTCTATACACTAGAATAACATGGCTGGAGCGCTAGACAATAGAATAACAAAGATGGGGCACTAGACACTAGAATAACATAGCTGGGGCACTAGACACTAGAATAACATAGCTTGGGCACTAGACACTATAACAACATAGATGGGGCAATGTACACTGTAATAACATAGCTGGGGCACTAGACACTAGAATTACATAACTGGGGCACTAAAGACTACAATAGCATAGCTTGGTGCGTAGACACTAGAATAACATAACTGGGGGCATCTAGACACTAGAATAACATAGCTGGGGCATCTAAACACTATAATAACATAACTGGGGCATCTAGACACTAGAATAACATAACTGGGGCATCTAGACACTAGATTAACATAGCTGGGGCATCTAGACACTATAATAACATAACTGGGGCAACTAGACACGAGAATAACATAACTGGGGCATCTAGACACTATAATAACATAGCTGGGGCATCTAGACACTATATTAACATAGCTGGGGGCATCTAGACACTAGAATAACATAACTGGGGCATCTAGACACTAGAATAACATAGCTGGGGCATCTAGACACTATAATAACATAACTGGGGCAACTAGACACGAGAATAACATAACTGGGGCATCTAGACACTATAATAACATAGCTGGGGCATCTAGACACTATATTAACATAGCTGGGGGCATCTAGACACTAGAATAACATAACTTGGGCACTAGACACTAGACAACATAGCTGGGGCATCTAGACACTATAATAACATAACTGGGGCATCTAGACACTAGAATAACATAACTGGGGCATCTAGACACTATAATAACATAACTGGGGCATCTAGACAATATAATAACATACAGTGGGGAGAACAAATATTTGATACACTGCCGATTTTGCAGGTTTTCCTACTTACAAAGCATGTAGAGGTCTGTAATTTTTATCATAGGTACACTTCAACTGTGAGAGACGGAATCTAAAACAAAAATCCAGAAAATCACATTGTATGATTTTTAAGTAATTAATTTGCATTTTATTTTATGACATAAGTATTTGATCACCTACCAACCAGTAAGAATTCCGGCTCTCACAGACTGTTAGTTTTTCTTTAAGAAGCCCTCCTGTTCTCCACTCATTACCTGTATTAACTGCACCTGTTTGAACTCGTTACCTGTATAAAAGACACCTGTCCACACACTCAATCAAACAGACTCCAACCTTTCCACAGTGGCCAAGACCAGAGAGCTGTGTAAGGACATCAGGGATAAAATTGTAGACCTGCACAAGGCTGGGATGGGCTACAGGACAATAGGCAAGCAGCTTGGTGAGAAGGCAACAACTGTTGGCGCAATTATTAGAAAATGGAAGAAGTTGGTCTGGGGCTCCATGCAAGATCTCACCTCGTGGGGCATCAATGATCATGAGGAAGGTGAGTGATCAGCCCAGAACTACACGGCAGGACCTGGTCAATGACCTGAAGAGAGCTGGGACCACAGTCTCAAAGAAAACCATTAGTAACACACTACGCCGTCATGGATTAAAATCCTGCAGCGCACGCAAGGTCCCCCTGCTCAAGCCAGCGCATGTCCAGGCCCGTCTGAAGTTTGCCAATGACCATCTGGATGATCCAGAGGAGGAATGGGAGAAGGTCATGTGGTCTGATGAGACAAAAATAGAGCTTTTTGGTCTAAACTCCACTCGCCATGTTTGGAGGAAGAAGAAGGATGAGTACAATCGCAAGAACACCATCCCAACCGTGAAGCATGGAGGTGGAAACATCATTCTTTGGGGATGCTTTTCTGCAAAGGGGACAGGACGACTGCACCGTATTGAGGGGAGGATGGATGGGGCCATGTATCGTGAGATCTTGGCCAACAACCTCCTTCCCTCAGTAAGAGCTTTGAAGATGGGTCGTGGCTGGGTCTTCCAGCATGACAACGACCCGAAACACACAGCCAGGGCAACTAAGGAGTGGCTCCGTAAGCATCTCATGGTCCTGGAGTGGCCTAGCCAGTTTCCAGACTTGAACCCAATAGAAAATCTTTGGAGGGAGCTGAAAGTCCGTATTGCCCAGCGACAGCCCTAAAACCTGAAGGATCTGGAGAAGGTCTGTATGGAGGAGTGGGCCAAAATCCCTGCTGCAGTGTGTGCAAACCTGGTCAAGACCTACAGGAAATGTGTGATCTCTGTAATTGCAAACAAAGGTTTCTGTACCAAATATTAAGTTCTGCTTTTCTGATGTATCAAATACTTATGTCATGCAATAAAATGCAAATTAATTACTTAAAAATCATACAATGTGGTTTTCTGGATTTTTGTTTTAGATTCCATCTCTCACAGTTGAAGTGTACCTATGATAAAAATTACAGACCTCTACATGCTTAGTAAGTAGGAAAACCTGCAAAATCGGCAGTGTATCAAATACTTGTTCTCTCCACTGTAACTGGGGCATCTAGACACTATAATAACATAGCTTGGGCACTAGACATTATAATAACATAGCTGGGGCATCTAGACACTATAATAACATAGCTGGGGCATCTAGACACTATAATAACATAACTGGGGCATCTAGACACTAGACAACATAGCTGGGGCACTAGACACTAGAATAACATAACTGGGGCATCTAGACACTAGACAACATAGCTGGGGCACTAGACACTAGAATAACATAACTGGGGCATCTAGACACTAGACAACATAGCTGGGGCACTAGACACTAGAATAACATAACTGGGGCATCTAGACACTAGAATAACATAACTGGGGCATCTAGACACTATAATAACATAGCTGGGGCATCTAGACACTATAATAACATAACTGGGGCATCTAGACACTATAATAACATAACTGGGGCATCTAGACACTAGAATAACATAACTGTCTGTGTGTGTCTGTTTGTTTGTCTGCCCTGTCTGACCATAAGTGTTTGTGTGTGAGTGCGTGCATTTGTGCGTCCGTTTGTATGTGTGTGTGCATGCATACTTATGTGTGTGTGTGTGTGCATGTGTCTGTCTGTCTGTCAGTCTGTCTGTCCCTGTGTGTTCAGGGCTTTTGATGACACTGACCTTCATATCCCCTGGGATAGGGCTAGCAGCCATTTATCTTTTATTCATTTGGCCATTTCTGAGGAAGGCAGCTTTTCTGTCACCAAGGCTTGTCAAAACAGAGGCAATTTGATGATGTCGCTGGCGGCCAAATGGTGCACAGTCACACCCTGTAATAGGTGATGTCACAGTCCTGGAAGGCTTCAGCTTTGAGACGACTGTCTGTCACTGAATATTTTATGCCACTGTTGAGAACACCTGTCTAAAGCAACTCAAAACATTCCTTCAAAATTTATTTCCTACTTTAGTATTTTCTTTTTGGGTTGGATGAAAGCAAAGTCTACTCAGGTGTTTCGTAATTGACAACAGCCAATGGAACTGTCATTAAGAGAGTGACACTTCTCTAGATATTAGAAAAATAAGTTTTCAATATGTCATGTGTTGGAACAACAAGTTCCAGTCATTATTTTTTGCTCGTAACTCTTCTATGCTAAATATGTATTGTAGTTGACTCTTTTGACGAGTCTGCTTTGAAGGTGCATTGCAAATACATATCATAAGCTTTTCTCCTACTGTCAGAGTTGGTGTTTGACATTGAGCAATGAATTCGCTCATCGATGGCTTTCTGTTGACGTTGATGTGGCTTTTTCAGTGGCGCAGTGCTGTAAGATTGAAGTCATTGTTCATGTTATCTTAGGGAAAGCAGTCATACAAAGCATTGCCATTTGACACTCTGATAATGCTGATGGAACCCCCCCCCCACCGAAAATGCAATACAGAAAATAATAATGTGTTCCAGGATTAAGTTTAATGAGTGTTAGATATGCCCTGGTGATTTTCTGTAAATTTTTGACAGTTAGGTAAAATGTGTCAGGTAGGTTTGACAAAAAAATATGTAAACATTTTTTACAATCTAATAGAGTTGATAATTTGAGGTTATTGTTATTATGATTTGAATGGCAATGCTTTTGATCAGAATATTAACATAATTAAGTGATATTAAATTATACATATGGTAAAGTTAACAGCTTAATTGGCAGACACTAAAATAAGAAGGAAAACATTCTGCCTCACATACATTTCTCTTTTACATATTATGTGGAAAACAAGGCATCTGACATTTGAATTACAGTATACTGTTTGCATAATTTACTGTGTGGTTTACATATGAAGTGACATAACTGACATTTCTAATTCAAACAACTCCCTTCGTGAAAGCTTTTACCTTAATATTCTGCATCAACAGAGACTCCTTAGCAGACAGGTGTGCCCACTGACTTAATATGTGTCTTACATGATTCAACAATTTTAGACACTAACTTCTTCTCTCTTGTTGTTGTTCCTCAGATGACAACTGCAGACTGAGTGACTACCGGAGGCTGAAGACCAAGATTCTGGACATGCATGACCAGAGATACATAGCAGCTGGCAACCGTGGGGGCCATAAAAACAACATGGCCACCAGGAAGAAGCTGGTCGATGTTGTGTTTAAACGTTTCGACGCCGATGGTAGCAGGAGAGTAGACAGCAGCGAACTATCACAGGTGAGGAGATGAGGGTGGGACTTGGATGTCACTAGGTGCTTAAAAGAAAAGGGAAAACTAACAACACCTAAACCTTGTGTTTGCTATACACCAAGGAGTAGCGAACTGTCACAAGTGTGGACATGAGGGTGGACTATAAAGCCACAGTAAATGTCTCTCCCACTAGCCATGCCATCGCACCTTCCCTGAATTGAAAAGCGTAAACAAACAGAACCTAAATATTGTGTTTACAATACTAGGAGTTTACTATGATCCATCTTAATGCCCTCCGCATTGTGTTGTTATGTGTTAATAACATGAAGACTACGTTACCCAGCAGGCTATGCAAGGGGGGGAAGTTGAAGTATGCCTTGCATGGCTACACAAGGAGATTGCTAGCTAAAGTATCAGTTTATTAAAAGTAGTTCAACCCGGTTTGTCATTATTCAAAGGAACAAACATAACATGGTGTCAGATTGGTAGTCGCTATGACGAGACAGAGAAAAGAAAGGAGTAACTCTGCAAATATCCACGACGAAAATTCAACATTCTACCACAAGTCAAGTGACGTGAGTAGTCGAAGATGCTAGCTTGCAAGAGCGATGCCAACGAGCCGCAGCAGCGAGAGTGAGGCTGCACTGGAATCTGTTGACAAGCATGTTGATGAGCAACCTACCAAAGTAAGAGAAATTGAAACTGTACCTGTTTCCCGAGTGTTTCCCGTCATGGATAGGCTTAGTCCTCCTACTCCTATGCAGTTAACAGGCAATCTAGCTGACAATTGGAATGTTTCAAGCAGAGATTCAATATCTACCTAGCAGCCAGTGGAGCAGGGGGAGATGATGACAAATTGAAAGCTTCCATTTTTTCTGCATGTTATTGAAGAGGATGCATTGGACATTTACAATAGCTTTCAGCTAGACGAGGCAAACTTGACATTGACTGTGCTCATGGCTAAATTTGTGGAGTACTTTGTACCAAGCCAGAACGTCACGTTTGAGAGATACAAGTTTTTCTCTCATGATCAGAAACAGGGAGTCAGTTTTGACCAGTACTTGGCTGAGCTGAACACACTGAGCAAAACGTGTGAATTAGAAAATCTGAAAGACTCACCAGTGAAAGACAGGAAAGTCTGTGGCATACTTGATAATGGACTCAAGGAGAGATTGCTGCGTGAGCAAGATTTAACTTTGAATAAAGCAGTGAATATGTGTCCAGCAGCTGAAACCACCAGAGCACAAGCTAAAGAGCTGAGCAGGGATGAGACGTCAGTGCAATAAAAAGAGAGGAAGAACACACACAACGCTTTACAAAACAAAAACAAGCAAAAGAGAAAATTTAAAACCCTACATGTGGAAAATGTGGAGCCCAAAAATTGCCCTGCAAATCGTGTAACAACTGTGGGAAAAATAATAATTTCTCAAAATGCTGCAAAGCTGAGGCTACAAAGAAAAAGGTTCACATAGTCAAGGAGAAGACTGAATAATTATTTGTTGATTCTGTGGAAATATGCAATGCAGTAAAAGCTGAATGGATTGTGCCATTGAGTGTGAATGAAATTATAATACCATTCAAATTCGATACTGGAGCTCAGGTAAACCTATTGTCGCTGGATGACTACAAAACACTGAAAATGAAGAGCAAAATACACCCTGTGAAAATCAAGGTTACTGGTTATACTGGGGAGAACATACCAGTTAAAGGAAGCTGCATAGTAACTTTTACATTACATTTACCAGACGCTCTTATCCAGAGCGACTTACATGAGCAATTAGGGTTAAGTGCCTTGCTCAAGGGCACATCGGCAGATTTTTCACCTAGTCGGCTCGGGGATTAGAACCAGCGACCTTTCGATTACTGGCACAACGCTCTTAACCACTAAGCTACCTGCCGCCCCAGCACAAAGGAAAACAGTTCAAAGCACAGCTGCTGATCGTGGAAAAGAGTGTACAGCCTACAGTGAGAGAAAAAAGTATTTGATCCCTTGCTCATTTTGTACGTTTGCCCACTGACAAAGACATGATCAGTCTATAATTTTAATGGTAGGTTTATTTGAACAGTGAGAGAGAATAACAACAACAAAATCCAGAAAAACGCATGGCAAAAATGTTTGCATTGCAATTGATTTGCATTTTAATGAGGGAAATAAGTATTTGACCCCTCTGCAAAACATGACTTAGTACTTGGTGGCAAAACCCTTGTTGGCAATCACAGAGGTCAGACGTTTCTTGTAGTTGGCCACCAGGTTTGCACACATCTCAGGAGGGATTTTGTCCCACTCCTCTTTGCAGATCTTCTCCAATTCATTAAGGTTTCGAGGCTGACGTTTGGACACTCGAACCTTTAGCTCCCTCCACATATTTTCTATGGGATTAAGGTCTGGAGACTGGCTAGGCCACTCCAGGACCTTAATGTGCTTCTTCTTGAGCCACTCCTTTGTTGCCTTGGCCGTGTGTTATTTGGGTTATTGTCATGCTGGAATACCCATCAACGACCCATTTTCAATGCCCTGGCTGAGGGAAGGAGGTTCTCACCCAAGATTTGACGGTACATGGCCCCGTCCATCGTCCCTTTGATGCGGTGAAGTTGTCCTGTCCCCTTAGCAGAAAAACACCCCCAAAGCATAATGTTTCCACCTCCATGTTTGACGTGGGGATGGTGTTCTTGGGGTCATAGGCAGCATTCCTCCTCCTCCAAACACGGCGAGTTGAGTTGATGCCAAAGAGCTTGATTTTGGTCTCATCTGACCACAACACTTTCACCCCCAGTTCTCCTCTGAATCATTCAGATGTTCATTGGCAAACTTCAGACGGGCCTGTATATGTGCTTTCTTGAGCAGGGGGACCTTGCAGGCGCTGCAGGATTTTAGTCCTTTACGGCGTAATGTGTTACCAATTGTTTTCTTGGTGACTATGGTCCCAGCTCTCTTGAGATCATTGACAACATCCTCCCGTGTAGTTCTGGGCTGATTCCTCACCGTTCTCATGATCATTGCAACTCCACGAGGTGAGATCTTGCATGGAGCCCCAGGCAGAGGGAGATTGACAGTTATTTTGTGTTTCTTCCATTTGTGAATAATCGCACCAACTGTTGTCACCTTCTCACCAAGCTGCTTGGTGATGGTTTTGTAGCCCATTCCAGCCTTGTGTAGGTCTACAATCTTGTCCCTGAAATCCTTGGAGAGCTCTTTGGTCTTGGCCATGGTGGAGAGTTTGGAATCTGCTTGATTGATTGCTTGTGTGGACAGTTGTATTTTATACAGGTAACAAACTGAGATTAGGAGCACTCCCTTTAAGAGTGTGCTCCTAATCTCAGCTCGTTACCTGTATAAAAGACACCTGGGAGCCAGAAATCTTTCTGATTAAGAGGGGGTCAAATACTTATTTCCCTCATTAAAATGCAAATCAATTTATAACATTTTTGACATGCGTTTTTCTGGATTTTTATTCTGTCTCTCACTGTTCAAATAAACCTACCATTAAAATTATAGACTGATCATTTCTTTGTCAGTGGGCAAACGTACAAAATCAGCAGGGGATCAAATACTTTTTTCCCTCAATGTATTCTCGGAATCAGTGCATGTGAAAAGCTCAATTTGGTCAAAAGCGTGTATGTAGTGACATCACAGACTGAAAATGACTAAGAATCGCTACTGGCTGAGTACGAGGACGTGTTTGAGTGTCTCGGATGTTTACCTGGAGAACACAAAATATGTATTGATGACAAAATTACTCCAGTTGTGCATGCGTGCAGAAAAGTTCCATTTGCACTGAGGAAAAAGCTCAAGGAGGAACTCGGACGCATGGAAAAGATGGACGTCATCACAAAAAATGGATGAGCCTACAGACTGGTTATTGTGGTAAAAAAGAACGGCGATCTCAGGATATGTCTAGACCCGAGAGATCTCAACAAAGCTATCAAGCGAGAGCATTTTAAGTTGCCAACCAGAGAAGAGATGTCGCAGTTTGCTAGAGCAAAGTGGTTCAGTAAGCTTGATGCCTCATCAGGATTCTGGCAAATAAAGCTAGATGATGCAAGCTCAAGGCTATGCACATTCAACACACCTGAGGGCAGGTACAGATTTCTTTGTCTACCATATGGGATTCTCTCAGCGCCAGAGGTCTACCACAAGACAATTCACATGATCTTCGAGCACATTCCAGGAGTAGAGACCATGATGGACGACATTATCGTCTGGGGGTCCACAAAAGAAGAACACAACCCGCGAGTGAGACAAGTGCTGGACCTGACATGGAAAGTCAACCTGAAACTAAACAAGGACAAATGCGAGTTTGGTGTGAAAACACTTACCTTCATGGGAGACGTACTTTCAGAGGATGGAGTCAAACCAGACCCGAGGAAAACATCAGCCATCAACAACTTGGAGCGGCCTAAGAACAAGGACGACGTGAGACGCTTCATGGGCATGATCACCTACCTTGCAAAGTTCATACCTCAACTGTCAGCACAGTCTGCTCCACTCAGATGTCTTCTGGAACAGAAAAACAAATGGGAATGGTACCATGAGCAGGAAAACTGCTTCAAAAACCTAAAGAAGGCAATCATGGAAGAGCCAGTGCTCAGGTTCTATGGTCCAGAGAAAAGCACAAGGATTTCTGCAGATGCATCACAGTTTGGCCTGGGAGCAGTTCTTCTGCAACAGCATGATGACACATGGCAACCTGTCACTTATGCGTCCAGAGCCTTTGACAGGCACAGAAACAAGGTATGCACAAATAGAGAAAGAACTACTGGCGAGCACATACGCGTGCGAAAGGTTTCACCAATACGTCTACGGACAAGCCTTCCAAGTAGAAACCGACCACAAACCACTGGTGTCAATCATGTCTAAGCCACTTAATGATTGTCCAATGAGAATCCAGAGAATGTTGATCAGACTGCAAAAGTATGATGTGAAGATGATCTACACCCCGGGAAAGTTCATGTTTGCCGCCGACACTCTTTCTCAAGCAGTCAACAAGAAAGAGAGCGCCGACACACAGAAAAACACTGAGATTCAGGCCTACATGGACATGATTGTAGCATCACTTCCTGTGTCTTCTGAGAGAATGGCGCAGATCAAATGAGAGACAGCATCTGACCAAACAATGACAGAGTTGAAAGAAACAATATTGATAGGATCGCCTGCACAGAAAAACAACTGTCCAAGAAGAATACAGGATTACTGGATATGCAGATCAGAGCTCACTGTTGTGGATGACATAGTGTTCAAAGGCAACAAGATTGTCATTCCACACTACGCAAAGAAATGCTACAGAAAATACACGAGGACCACTTGGGTGAGGAAAAATGCAAACGACGAGCACGAGAAGTAATGTACTGGCCAAGAATGAACCAGGAAATCAGCCAGACCACTGCTTCATGTGAACTGTGTTTGACCTACAGGCGAGAGCAGCAAGCAGAACCGCTAATGCCTCATCCAGTACCCAACCGACCCTACTACAAAGTTAGAGTTGACCTTTTTGACTGCAATGGCAAAAGTCACATGGTTGTTACTGACTACTACTCAATCTACCCTGAAGTAGCAACACTGCCAACTACCTCCAGCAAAGCTGTAATCACCTACCTGAAATCAGTCTTCGCAAGACATGGGGTTGCTTCTGAACTGTACTCGGACAATGGCCCGCAGTTCTCAAGTTCTGCATTCCAATCGTTCGCTAATGACTGGGGATTCTGACACAACACCTCCAGCCCCAACTACCCAAGGTCCAACAGCTTAGCAGAAGGTTCAGTCAAAATAGTCAAAGGTCTGATGAAAAAGGCACATGATGGAAAGGAGGACTTCCTAAAAAGTCTGATGATCTACCGCAGCGCACTGCTGCAGAACGGACTTTCACCTGCACAAATGTTGATGGGACGTCGCATCAGAACCAACCTACCCATCCATGAGGACTTGCTAACACCCAGCGGTGCTCACAACGTCAAACTCGCAAAGGAAAAACAGAAAGACAAACAAAAACAGCGACACAAGACACTTACCTGAACTGAAACCTGGAGATCATGTACGACTCTGAGACATCACTACAGGAACCAGGATGCAGCAAGGGTGCATGCAGAGAGAAGTTGCACCGCGATCCTATGAGATATAAAACGGAGCATGGATCACAACTGAGACGAAACAGAGTGAATCTAAGGCTTCAACCACTCACTCAAGGGACTCAGGATCATCAGGAGGATACTGCTGAAGTGTCAAATGCCTTTACCAATGGACAATTCAGTCAGAACACCCTGACTGACAATGAACACTGTCCAACTGCTTCAGGAAGCACTTCAGCAGAACGACCAAAAAGGACTGTCAGAGCCCCTGAAAGGCTTTTTGAGAATTGCTAAAAATATATATATGGAAAAAAAGGGGAACTTGGATTGAATGTTTTAGTTTATGTGAAAAGAAATAGAGCCACAATAGAGTCTTGTTGGACAGAGACGGCATTTAGTTGAGAAAAAAAAGGGAAAGAAATGTGTGTTATTGAAAAATGCAGGTTGAGTAAACAAATGTGATGTGACATGTTTAGTTACAGAGAAAAAGTAGTTTTCTTTCAAAGGAAGGAAGATGTGTTGTTATGTTATAACATGAAGACTACGTTACCCAGCAGGCTATGCGAGGGGGGGAGGTTGAAGTACAGTGAGGGAAAGAAGTATTTGATCCCCTGCTGATTTTGTACGTTTGCCCACTGACAAAGAAATGATCAGTCTATAATTTTAATGGTTTGTTTATTTGGACAGTGAGAGACAGAATGACAACAACAAAAATCCAGAAAAATGCATGTCAAAAATGTTATAAATTGATTTGCATTTTAATGAGGGAAATAAGTATTTGACCCCCTCTCAATCAGAAAGATTTCTGGCTCCCAGGTGTCTTTTATACAGGTAACGAGCTGAGATTAGGAGCACACTCTTAAAGGGAGTGCTCCTAATCTCAGCTTGTTACCTGTATAAAAGACACCTGTTCACAGAAGCAATCAATCAATCAGATTCCAAACTCTCCACCATGGCCAAGACCAAAGAGCTCTCCAAGGATATCAGGGACAAGATTGTAGACCTACACAAGGCTGGAATGGGCTACAAGACCATCGCCAAGCAGCTTGGTGAGAAGGTGACAACACTCGGTGCGATTATTCGCAAATGGAAGAAACACAAAATAACTGTCAATCTCCCTCGGCCTGGGGCTCCATGCAAGATCTCACCTTGTGGAGTTGCAATGATCATGAGAACGGTGAGGAATCAGCCCAGAACTACACGGGAGGATCTTGTCAATGATCTCAAGGCAGCTGGGACCATAGTCACCAAGAAAACAATTGGTAACACACTACGCCGTGAAGGACTGAAATCCTGCAGCGCCCGCAAGGTCCCCCTGCTCAAGAAAGCACATACACATGCCCGTCTGAAGTTTGCCAATGAACATCTGAATGATTCAGAGGAGAACTGGGTGATAGTGATGTGGTCAGATGAGACCAAAATGGAGCTCTTTGGCATCAACTCAACTCGCTGTGTTTGGAGGAGGAGGAATGCTGCCTATGACCCCAAGAACACCATCCCCACTGTCAAACATGGAGGTGGAAACATGCTTTGGGGGTGTTTTTCTGCTAAGGGGACAGGACAACTTCACCGCATCAAAGGGATGATGGACGGGGCCATGTACCGTCAAATCTTGGGTGAGAACCTCCTTCCCTCAGCCAGGTCATTGAAATGGGTCATGGATGGGTATTCCAGCATGACAATGACCCAAAACACACGGCCAAGGCAACAAAGGAGTGGCTCAAGAAGAAGCACATTAAGGTCCTGGAGTGGCCTAGCCAGTCTCCAGACCTTAATCCCATAGAAAATCTGTGGGAGCTGAAGGTTTGAGTTGCCAAACTTCAGCCTCAAAACCTTAATGACTTGGAGAAGATCTGCAAAGAGGAGTGGGACAAAATCCCTCTTGAGATGTGTGCAAACCTGGTGGCCAACTACAAGAAACATCTGACCTCTGTGATTGCCAACAAGGGTTTTGCCACCAAGTACAAAGTCATGTTTTGCAGAGGGATCAAATACTTATTTTCCTCATTAAAATGCAAATCAATTTATAACATTTTTGACATGCGTTTTCTGGATTTTTTGGTTGTTATTCTGTCTCTCACTGTTCAAATAAACCTACCATTAAAATTATAGACTGATCATTTCTTTGTCAGTGGGCAAACGTACAAAATCAGCAGGGGATCAAATACTTTTTTCCCTCACTGTATGCCTTGCATGGCTACACAAGGAGAATGCTTGCTAAAGTATCAGTTTATTAAAAGGAGTTCAACCTACGCCCCTGTTTGTCATTATTCAAAGGAACAAACATAACACGCATTATTTTACATTTTATTCCCTTCATTTGGTCTTTGCTTCGTAAAGCGAGGTGCAAAGGGTTGCCGTTAAATCTTTAGACATATAATAATCCAAGTCAAAGGAACTTTCCGCTCATGGGAAAATGCCAGCTTTGACTGTTATTGCCAGAAAGCATGGTTGAAAAGGGAGCTTTGTGTGGCTTTCATGAGACAGGAAGACATTTTATGCATAATAAATAAATATCTCGCAATACCTGAGGACTAGTTTATATGTCATGCATTTCAATAATTGAATAGGTAAGCAACTACTGCTGGTTTAAATAACCTTTCAACTGCTCTCAGGTCAGTTTCATACTAATATATCCAGCAGCACTCTGATTCCGTCAGTCTCTATCGGACTGATGTGCGAGAGGAAACTAGCTTGATTTATATTCTTATGCATTCACTTTTTTTGAATACAAAGAGCCCAATTTGATTACTGCCAACAGCTCTGATGTTATTAAACTATATTTTCATATCATTTGCATTTTTTTTTGCATAGCAGCAATCCTTTCAGCTCGGAGATGAGAGCACAAATCAATGCAAAGTGGGTGAAATAAAGTGTTAGGCTTTCTTTGAATATGCAAATATGCCCGGTTGACATATTGGAAAGTTGCTTTAGGCAGTAACCATAGATACCAAAGGTACTGAACTATGGATGACACTGAGGGCTAGACACAAAACTATGAGCCATCGTCTATCCAGGTGTTTGAATGTCAGTCTGTCCACAAACATCCACTGCACAGATTGAGTAACGCTATGTTGGTTTTAAAGCATTCCTCACAGGAAAATGCTACAGTCTCTCTTAAACCTTGAGGCATATGGTGATGTTGACACAGTACATACAGTATACAGTACAAACTAGTATTAAATGCAGAACATGTTGTAGCAATTTTATTATCTTGTTTACAAAAGCACACTGTAGTCATGAATTCTTAATCTCAGACGTTGACCCAGTTGACCTCAAACTATGCCACATCACAGAGGTCACTCATGGCCGAGAATTCAATCAGTAAAATACAAATGTCTTTGCTCTTAACTCTTGCCATGTTAAATTAGACAAATTTGATGTGACCGATAATTTCAGACCACATTTACGAGTCTGCTATTTGTGTAATTGTTCATTGTAACAGAGGTGTTACATTTGAATGACGGTCTAATGTCCCGTCGCCTCTGTAAATGGGGTGTTAATTTGACACGGACTGCGGCTGCATTCCAAACACATGTTACAGCTGTTTCTCTAACATAATGCGTGTAATTTAGTTAATTTAGTTAAAAGGTTCAGGCTTGGCATAGTGTATGTTTATGTGTGTGTGCGTATGTGTGTGTGTACTTCCATGCGTGTGTGTGTGTCTGGGTGGAGGGGGTGATGCACTCCCTCCACCCAATATTCAGACACTCACCCCCTTCTTTATGTCACAGCAATCAGATGTGTCGATTCTGCCAGTACATCCAACCTGAACATCAAATACAGAGCAGGGGAAAGATTGTTTGATTTTAGGCCGGGATATAAAATATTTAAGAGATGGTGTGAGAATCATCAAAGACTGGGGTGACACACTCTGATATTATCATCTCCCTGAATCAAAACTGTCCGCCATGGGGCCAATCAGGAAGGCAGGGAATACCTTGGAATACCACGTTTTTTGATAATACTTTCTCTGAACCAACTGTGCCTAGGTAATGCATTATGAATGCATCCAATTGCCATTCATATGTATTGTTATAGATTGTCTTAAAGGAGACAAACACTTTTATGAATGCTTTTAGCAAGTGTTGTAATGCACTGTGAAGTGATAGAGGTCAATGTAAATACATGTGTAGTGCATTATCATACACAGATGGCTTGAAGATCATTTTCAAATTCAACTAATGAGGTTCAATCATCAAACAAATTGGGATCATTGTATATAGCTTACACTTTTAGTTCAATAAGTGTTCAGAAAGCATAGACAACGCTGCAGGGAACAAGACAAAGTAGAGGATGATTCATTAGGCAGTCATATTTTGTCAAGCTGTATGACAGCTGATCTAGAATGATGGATGAGTGAATGTCGCCCCCTGATGTGACTTATTTCAAACCATAAATAAAACATAACAGGTCTTTGCAGCATGAAAAAGGGTTTCCTCAGCATATTTACTTCCAGAAATAAGAGATTCAATAGACAATCAAGGTAAGACTTAAATGTGAAATTGAGTTTAGGTTAGAAACCACATACTTAGAAAGATAATCGATCGTGTTACATTGCATGCTCTATGCTGTAACATTACAAATCCCAGTTCCATGGTTGGTTCCCGGGTTTCAGCACCAAAAAGCGGAAATGGGGGGGTTGAGTACAAGAAAAAGTAAACCCCAGACCCCAAAATCCCTGACTTAGACTTACTGTAGCTTTAACTGTAAGTTACATACTGGCCCAGCGCTAGAATTAGCTTTAACTGTAAGTTACATTCTGGCCCAGGTCTCAATGCATTTTTCTGTTGCAGGTAATCAAGCAGGAAGGTCTGTCCAAGGATGTCTCTGAGTGCACCCTGTTTGACCTTCTCAAATACAACGACATCAATGACGACGAGCACCTGACAAAGGACGAGTTCTACGCAGCTTTCGGTGAGTGGCAGGATCAACTGATAATGCTTATGTTGGAGGTCGCTGTGTTGTCATTCAAGGCGGTAATATTGGCAACATAAATGTATTCCTCAATGCATTGTGTAAAATACTCAAGCGTGTATTTGAGTGCCATGTGCATATTTTTCTATTTTCTACGTTTTACCGTTTACTTTTTCCTGCTTTGACGAGGAAATTCAAAGAATAGTACCCTCCACAGGTTGTGTTGACTTGGACAATAGACATGCTTTCAGGCACATACAGTTGAAGTCGGAAGTTTACATACACCTTAGCCAAATACATTTAAACTCAGTTTTTTCACAATTCCTGACATTTAATCCTAGTAAAAATTCCCTGTCTTAAGTCAGTTAGGATTACCACTATTTTAAGAATGTGAAATGTCAGAATAATAGTAGAGATAATTATTTATTTCAGCTTTTATTTCTTTCATCACTTTCCCAGTGGGTCAGAAGTTTACATACTCTCAATTAGTATTTGGTAGCATTGCCTTTAAATTGTTTAACTTGGGTCAAAAGATTCGGGTAGCCTTCCACAAGCTTCCCACAATAAGTTGGGTGAATTTTGGCCCATTTCTCCTGACAGAGCTGGTGTAACTGAGTCAGGTTTGTAGGCCTCCTGGCTCGCACACGCTTTTTCAGTTCTGCCCACAAATTTTCTATAGGATTGAGGTCAGGGCTTTGTGATGGCCACACTAATACCTTGGCTTTGATGTCCTTAAGCCATTTTGCCACAACATTGGAAGTATGCTTGGGGTCATTGTCCATTTGGAAGACCCATTTGCGACCAAGCTTTAACTTCCTGACTGATGTCTTGAGATGTTGCTTCAATATATCCACATAATTTTCCTTCCTCATGATGCCATCTATTTTGTGAAGTGCACCAGTCCCTCCTGCAGCAAAGCACCCCCACAGCATGATGCTGCCACCCCAGTGCTTCACAGTTGGGATGGTGTTCTTCGGCTTGCAAGCATCCCCCTTATTCCTCCAAGCATAATGATGGTCATTTTGCCAAACATTTTTGTTTCATCAGACCAGAGGATTTTCTCCAAGAAGTACGATCTTTGTCCCCATGTGCAGTTGCAAACCGTAGTCTGGCTTTTTTATGGGGGTTTTGGAGCAGTGGCTTCTTCCTTGCTGAACGGCCATTCAGGTTATGTCAATATAAACTTGTTTTACTGTGGATATAGATACTTTTGTACCTATTTCCTCCAACATCTTCACAAGGTCTAATGCTGTTGTTCTGGGATTGATTTGCACTTTTCACACCAAAGTACTTTCAACTCTAGGAGATAGAACGCGTCTCCTCCCTGAGCGGTATGACGGCTTCGTGGTCCCATGGTGTTTATACTTGCGTACTATTGTTTGTACAGATGAACGTGGTACCTTCAGGCATTTGGAAATTGCTCCCAAGGATGAACCAGACTTGTGGGAGTCTACACATTTTTTTCTGAGGTCTTGGCTGATTTCTTTTGATTTTCCCATGATGTCAAGCAAAGAGGCACTGAGTTTGAAGGTAGGCCTTGAAATACATCCACAGCTACACCTCCATTTGACTCAACTGATATCAATTAGCCTATCAGAAGCTTCTAAAGCCATGACATCATTTTCTGGAATTTTCCAAGCTGTTTAAAGGAACAGTCAACGTAGTGTATGTAAACTTCTGACCCATTGGAATTGTGATACAGTGTATTATAAGTGAAATAATCTGTCTGTAAACAATTGTTGGAAAAATTACTTGTGTCATGCACAAAGTAGATGTCCTAACCGACTTGCCAAAACTATAGTTTGTTAACAAGACATTTGTGGAGTTGTCACGGTTTCGGCCGAGGCTGCTCCTCCTCCTGGTTCGGGCAGGCTTCGGCGGTCGTCGTCCCCGGAGTACTAGCTGCCACCGATCTATGTTTCATGTTCGTTTGGTTTTGTCTTGATGTTGTACACCTGTGTCTTGTTAGTCCTCGTTAGTGTCCTATTTAGTTCTCGTTGTGTGTGTTTGTCTTTGTGTGTGATTGCTCTTCTGTTTTGTGTTGGAGCTACGTATTTCCCTCCAGTGTTTTGGAGAGGTTTTTCGCACATGTTAGTGCGCCGTTTGTTTGACGCCTGTGTGCGCCGTTATTTCGCCTTCGGGCTTATTGTGCTTATTTTCTACGTGAATATTGCACTAAAGTCTTTTGGACTGAGCTTCTGCGTCCTGCGCTTGATTCATGCACCACACCCACCTTCAGCACCCCTTGACAGGAGTGGTGGAAAAACAAGTTTTAATGACTCCAACCTAAGTGTATGTAAACTTCCGACTTCAACTGTATAGTTAAAAGCTTTATAAGTAACCTATGCCTTTATGTGACAGCAAAGTGGATACAACTGTTTACTGTTTACTCAACACCATGGTCAGAATAATTTTTTATACATTCCTATACAATAGTTACCATGCCCTCCCCCACCCAACCCACTTCATTGCAGGTGGGCAAATATTTTTCTTATTTTTCTTGGGCAAGACAATTACCAATTGAGATACAGCCTATAGCCCCCTCTCCCTGTCTACGCTTGCTGTCCATCCCCTCATGCCAATAGGATGTTAATAATAACTCAACCAGGTCATATAGCTCTAAACAGAGCTTGTAAGGCTTTCCTAGTATCCATATTATTTATTAGCATAAGGTTCTGAAATCGGCATCAACTTATGATCCTTATGGGAACCATAAAAGTAAATGGAGTCTAATTTATTTTCAATTAGAGTTGACATTGATGATATCTCTGTGAATGGCAAGACCCTTGTCCTCATCGCTAGAGTTCTGAATGTGGGAGATTTACAGTTTATCATAGGCTATTTAAGGGTAATATAATGGCAGAGTCCTTTACTTTGCTATTTCGCTGAATGTTAAAATGACTTGTGTGGTTGCCAGATATGCACTGAACAATTAAATCTATATTCTTGGAAAATATACCCAACATGGCAACCCAGTAGTGAGCGATGGGTAAATGCATTAGTTTCAATATTGAGTCAGTGTCGCTGTTTAAAACTAGACACTGAGCAAATATTGAAAGAGCTAAAACCAAACCCCCTATCGCTAGTACAACATAACGAAGACAATTACTCTTCGGCAACCTAAGTAACATGAACACATATTGCGCTACCTTTTCTCGCCTAATTCCCTTTCTCAAATCATCCCCGTCTGACATTTCCAGCTGGCTCAATATCCTCTGACATTTCTCTGGGGTTGACACATCACGCCAAGAAAAATAATGCATAATGACTTTCCCATTGTAAAATTGGTCGCTCATCAGCTCTTTGAATGTAAAGCATTTCTAGGACAGACAAGAAAAGTTACAAGAGCAAATGGCAAAATGGCACAGCCTATTGTTCCCCTCCTAGTCAGACTTGTGCGGGGGAGAAGCCCTTCAGGCGAATTGCATCAAGAAAGGAGCCGGGTAAAATCTGAGGAGAGCTCAGCTTCCTTGATGAGTTGAGATGCACCAGCTCCAACTACTCGCTTTTTTAACTCCTCCCCCAAGCTTCTTCAGGCTGAAATTGAAGAAAGAAAAGAAAATGAAAGATTTTCTGTGACAGTCTCTCCTCGGTGGTAGAGCATTTCTCTTAACCTGTCTCTCTTCCTCTTCTTTCTCATGTTTTAGTCTTTATTTCTCCCTGTCTGTGCAAGCTAGTGCTTTTACTTAGTTCATATTCATGACAAACCAATGAAATACAGTTGAAGTCGGAAGTTTACATACACTTAGGTTGGAGTCATTAAAACTTGTTTTTCAACCACTCCACAAATTTCTTGTTAACAAACTATAGTTTTGGCAAGTCGGTTAGGACATCTACTTTGTGCATAACACAAGTAATTTTTCCAACAATTGTTTACAGACAGATTATTTCACTTATTCACTGTATCAGAATTCCAGTGGGTCAGAAGTTTACATACACTAAGTTGACTGTGCCTTTAAACAGCTTGGAAAATTCCAGAAAATGATCATGCTTTAGAAGCTTCTAATAGGCTTGATATAATTTGAGTCAATTGGAGGTGCACCTGTGGATGTATTTCAAGGCCTACCTTCAAACTCAGTGCCTCTTTGCTTGGCATCATGGGAAAATCAAAAGAAATCAGCCAAGACCTCAGAAAAAAAATTGTAGACCTCCACAAGTCTGGTTCATCCTTGGGAGCAATTTCCAAACACCTGAAGGTACCACGTTCATCTGTACAAACAATAGTACGCAAGTATTATAAAGTATTCCTTCTACCCGCCCCCCCCCCCAAATTGTAAAGTGGTTATCCCACTGGCTATAGGGTGAACGCACCAATTTGTGAGTCGCTCTGGCTAAGAGCGTCTGCTAAATGACGTTAATGTGCCCTTGAGCAAGGCACTTAACCCTAATTGCTCCTGTAAGTCGCTCTGGTTAAGAGCGTCTGCTAAATGACTAAAATGTAAAAAATGTAAATGTAAAGTATAAACACCATGGGACCACGCAGCCGTCATACAGCTCAGGAAAGAGACGTGTTCTGTCTCCTAGAGATGAACATACTTTGGTGTGAAAAATCAATCCCAGAACAACAGCAAAGGACCTTGTGAAGATGCTGGAGGAAACAGGTAGAAAAGTATCTATATCCACAGTAAAACGAGTCCTATATCGACATAACCTGAAAGGCCGCTCAGAAAGGAAGAAGCCACTGCTCCAAAACCGCCATAAAAAAGGCAGACTACGGTTTGCTACTGCACATGGGGACAAAGATCGTACTTTTTGGAGAAATGTCCTCTGGTCTGATTAAACAAAAATAGAACTGTTTGGCCATAATGACCATCATTATGTTTGGAGGAAAAAGGGGCATGCTTGCAAGCCGAAGAACACCATCCCAACCGTGAAGCACGGGGGTGGCAGCATCATGCTGTGGGGGTGCTTTGCTGCATGAGGGACTGGTGCACTTCACAAAAGAGATGGCATCACGAGGAAGGAAAATTATGTGGATATATTGAAGCAACATCTCAAGACATCAGTCAGGAAGTTAAAGCTTGGTCGCAAATGGGTCTTCCAAATGGACAATGACCCCAAGCATACTTCCAATGTTGTGGCAAAATGGCTTAAGGACAACAAGGTCAAGGTATTGGAGTGGCCATCACAAAGCCCTGACCTCAATCCTATAGAAAATTTGTGGGCAGAACTGAAAATGCGTGTGGGAGCAAGGAGGCCTACAAACCTGATTCAGTTACACCAGCTCTGTCAGGAGGAATGAGCCAAAACACCCAACTTATTGTGGGAAGCTTGTGGAAGGCTACCCAAAACGTTTGACCCAAGTTAAACACTTTAAAGGCAATGCTACCAAATACTAATTGAGTGTACGTAAACTTCTGACCCACTGGGAATGTGATGAAAGAAATAAAAAGCTGAAATAAATAATTCTCTCTACTATTATTCTGACATTTCACATTCTTAAAATAAATTGGTGATCCTAACTGACCTAAGACAGGGAATTTTGACTAGGATTAAATGTCAGGAATTGTGAAAAACTGAGTTTAAATGTATTTTGCTAAGGTGTATGTAAACTTCCGACTTCAACTGTATATGACTGGGAAAGCATGAACCTCGTTTGATAAAATTCATGAAATTGCACAATGTGTATTAATGCTCCTGCCCATTTATTCTGTAGGATTCAACCAAGCAATGGTGAGCTTGATATGATTTAGCCATCTCTTAGTCTATGTGAGATAGCCTACTATACACTTTGGAGTTGAATGTCACCCCAGACTTTCAGTCCCTTAGTGTTCATAGTCCTTTTGAATGCCCTCTTTTCACCAAAACCTAAGTTCAGGTAAGGCTAAGAATATGTTACATGTCCAGAGGTAGAAACAGTTTTCAGTTAGGATTATATTGACCAGATACACCCATTAAAGCTACAGACCTCCAGCTTTCATGTGCATTATGTAAACAATGCCTTTGTGTTCCCTTTACCACAGTAAAGATAGCCACTATACCAAGGCCTCAAATACCACCAGCCTTGCAAAAGGTTTTGTGATCACTTTAACCTTTTTCATTCATTGTTGCAGATGTTTTATGTGAGTGAATGTAAAAAATAAGAAAATAAACAAAATTTGTTGAACCTCAATGATGGCGCTTCCTACCGTCGCTTCAGATAGTGTAGCACTGAACTACACAACTAAATGTTATTTGAGTCCTATTTTTCCAGTTCGCTGCTCTCATTAGCCAAGTCAATGCACGCCATTAAAATCGAATACCATAAGTTTACTCGTATAGTACATTTGTTGATTCAGTATATTTAGCAATATAGTACCATTTTGCGAATAACAGCAGTAAATGCAGAACAAGCCGTGACACAAGCCTACAATCCCAATGAAATGACACCTGTCTTACACAGGATGTGTGCTTGTTTTGCTAATAAGGCCTTGCATACAACTTGTAATATTCAAAGCACAGCGACATTGTTTGTCACTGTTAAAGATAAGACACTAACGTCTATGCATAATTCATTGACTCCATCCCATATACAAGAAAATAAAAATCAATCACTTCAGCTGGCAGTAAGGTAAATATCTAGCAGGAATGATGGCTTTTAATTAGGCCAAGTTACTGATATAAATGAAATTATGCCTCCCACACTACAGATAGTCTTATGTATTGTCATCCTTGAATAATTTGGTGAATGACTGTGTAATGCACTCTGGGTATAGGACAGATAAGGCATTCACATCCTGTACATTAGGGTGTGGGGATGGTAAAATACCAAGGTAGCAAATATCACTGTATTGCTATATCTTGATTGAAGGATCAAACACTAAATATTAGAGGGTGTATGTCTGTGAGAACCATTGGCAGCTTCTGAATAGATGAGGAGAAGGAAAGAGCTGCTGGTGTAAGTGCTTTATTTTCCTCCTGGCTGACTTTCTGTCAGTGGCTGTCTGTCAATGGCTGTCTGTAGTAGTCAGTGGCTGTCTGTCAGTGGCTGTCTGTCAGTGGCTGTCTGTCAGTGACTATCTATCAGTGGCTGTCTGTCAGTGACTGTCTGTCAGTGGCTGTCTGTCAGTGGCTGTCTGTCAGTGGCTGTCCGTCAGTGGCTGTCTGTAGTAGTCAGTGGCTGTCTGTCAGTGACTGTCTGTCAGTGACTGTCTGTCAGTGGCTGTCTGTCAGTGACTGTCTGTCAGTGACCATCTGTCAGTGGCTGAAGTATCGATCCAGAGGTTGATGTTGGGTGATAGGCCGACGGACCCCTCGCCTGTGAAACGTGTCACTTATGTTTAGCGTAGTGGGTTGCCATTGGGGCATTGCACAGTCTAAGGTTGCATCCCAAATGGCACCCTATTTCCTATATAGTGCACACATTGTTGAACGGGCCCTTATGAGCCCTAATCAAATGTAGTGCACTAACTAGGGCATAGGGTGCCATTTGGGACGTAACCGAAAGGTGATCGGTGTGGAAAACGTCAGGCCAAGTTATATACAGTGGGGGAAAAAAGTATTTAGTCAAATCAAATCAAATCAAATCAAATCAAATTGTATTGGTCACATGCGCCGAATACAACAGGTGCAGACATTACAGTGAAATGCTTACTTACAGCCCTTAACCAACAGTGCATTTATTTTAAACAAAAAAAGTAAAAATAAAACAACAACTAAAAAAAGTGTTGAGAAAAAAAAAGAGCAGAAGTAAAATAAAGTGACAGTAGGGAGGCTATATATACAGGGGGGTACCGTTGCAGAGTCAATGTGCGGGGGCACCGGCTAGTTGAGGTAGTTGAGGTAATATGTACATGTGGGTAGAGTTAAAGTGTTAAAGTGACTATGCATAAATACTTAACTCCTGAGTGGCACAGTGGTCTAAGGCACTGCATCACAGTGCTAACTGTGCCACTAGAGATCCTGGTTCGAATCCAGGCTCTGTCGCAGCCGGCCGCGACCGGGAGACTCATGGGCGTCGCACAATTGGTCCAGGGTAGGGGAGGGAATGGCCGGCAGGGATGTAGCTCAGTTGATAGAGCATGGCGTTTGCAACGCCAGGGATGTGGGTTCGTTTCCCACGGGGGGCCAGTATAAAAAAAAAAAAAAAAAAAAGGTATTCACTAACTATAAGTCGCTCTGGATAAGAGCGTCTGCTAAATGACTAAAATGTAAAAATGTTAACAGAGTAGCAGCAGCGTAAAAAGGATGGGGTGGGGGGGCAGTGCAAATAGTCCGGGTAGCCATGATTAGCTGTTCAGGAGTCTTATGGCTTGGGGGTAGAAGCTGTTGAGAAGTCTTTTGGACCTAGACTTGGCACTCCGGTACCGCTTGCCGTGCGGTAGCAGAGAGAACAGTCTATGACTAGGGTGGCTGGAGTCTTTGACAATTTTGAGGGCCTTCCTCTGACACCGCCTGGTATAGAGGTCCTGGATGGCAGGAAGCTTTGCCCCAGTGATGTACTGGGCCGTACGCACTACCCTCTGTAGTGCCTTGCGGTCGGAGGCCAAGCAGTTGCCATACCAGGCGGTGATGCAACCAGTCAGGATGCTCTCGATGGTGCAGCTGTAGAATTTTTTGAGGATCTGAGGACCCATGCCAAATCTTTTTAGTCTCCTGAGGGGGAATAGGCTTTGTCTCAGCCACCAATTGTGCAAGTTCTCCCACTTAAAAAGATGAGAGAGGCCTGTAATTTTCATCATAGGTACATGTCAACTATGACAGACAAAATGAGGGAAAAAAATCCAGAAAATCACATTATAGGATTTTTTATGAATTTATTTGCTATTTATGGTGGAAAATAAGTATTTGGTCACCTACAAACAAGCAAGATTTCTGGCTCTCACAGACCTTTAACTTCTTCTTTAAGAGGCTTCTCTGTCCTCCACTCGTTACCTTTATAAATGGCACCTATTTGAACTTGTTATCAGTATAAAAGACACCTGTCCACAACCTCAAACAGTCACACTCCAAACTCCACTATGGCCAAGACCAAAGAGCTGTCAGACCTGCACCAGGCTGGGAAGACTGAATCTGCAATAGGTAAGCAGCTTGGTTTGAAGAAATCAACTGTGGGAGCAATTATTAGGAAATGGAAGACATACAAGACCACTGATAATCTCCCTCGATCTGGGGCAAGATCTCACCCAGTGGGGTCAAAATGATCACAAGAACGGTGAGCAAAAATCCCAGAACCACACGGGGGGACCTAGTGAATGACCTGCAGAGAGCTGGGACCAAAGTAACAAAGCCTACCATCAGTAACACACTACGCCGCCAGGGACTCAAATCCTGCAGTGCCAGACGTGTCCCCCTGCTTAAGCCAGTACATGTCCAGGCCCATCTGAAGTTTGCTAGAGTGCATTTGGATGATCCAGAAGAGGATTGGGAGAATGTCATATGGTCAGATGAAACCAAAATATAACTTTTTGGTAAAAACTCAACTCGTCGTGTTTGGAGGACAAAGAATGCTGAGTTGCATCCAAAGAACACCATACCTACTGTGAAGCATGGGGGTGGAAACATCATGCTTTGGGGCTGTTTTTCTGCAAAGGGACCAGGACGACTGATCCGTGTAAAGGAAAGAATGAATGGGGCCATGTATCGTGAGATTTTGAGTGAAAACCTCCTTCCATCAGCAAGGGCATTGACGATGAAACGTGGCTGGGTCTTTCAGCATGACAATGATCCCAAACACACCGCCCGGGCAGCGAAGGAGTGGCTTCGTAAGAAGCATTTCAAGGTCCTGGAGTGGCCTAGCCAGTCTCCAGATCTCAACCCCATAGAAAATATTTGGAGGGAGTTGAAAGTCCGTGTTGCCCAGCGACAGCCCCAAAACATCACTGCTCTAGAGGAGATCTGCATGGAGGAATGGGCCAAAATACCAGCAACAGTGTGTGAAAACCTTGTGAAGACTTACAGAAAACGTTTGACCTGTGTCATTGCCAACAAAGGGTATATAACAAAGTATTGAGAAACTTTTGTTATTGACCAAATACTTATTTTCCACCATAATTTGCAAATAAATTCATTAAAAATCCTACAATGTGATTTTCTGGATTTTTTTTTTCATTTTGTCTGTCATAGTTGACGTGTACCTATGATGAAAATTACAGGCCTCTCTCATCTTTTTAAGTGGGAGAACTTGCACAATTGGTGGCTGACTAAATACTTTTTTTCCCCACTGTAAGTCTAGGGTATACCAGCTAATGTCATATGGCGTATCATCTATTAAGAGGATTCACGCCTCATTATAAACTGGGTGGTTCGCTCCTGAATGCTGATTGGCTGACAGCCGTGGTATATCAGACCGTATACCACGGGTATGACAAAACATTTATTTTTACTGATCTAATTACGTTGGTAACCAGTTTATAATAACAATAAGGCAACTCAGGGGTTTGTGATATATGGCCAATATACCACGGCTACGGGCAGTATCCAGGCACTCTGCGTTGCGTCATGCTTAAGAACAGCCCTTAGCCGTGGTATATTGGCCATATACCACACCCCCTTGTGCCTTATTGATTAAATAACCTATGTTAATCAGTTATAAATTTTTATTTGGAATGAACCACATTGATGTCAGCGATGGAAGTTATTCATGCTGGTAACAGTTCAAGTATTGTTCTTTCTCCATATTGAACATAATAACAATCTCAGCAGCCTATTTCTTCTTTAATTTGCCTACTCTTATGGGCTCCATAATCCCTGGATCTGCATGTGGATTTGCAAAGATAGAAAATTAGTTTACTTAAACTCTGGCTCTTCTCTATGGATCATTATTAGACAACCAAAGGAGACAGCCTTTTCTTCTTCTGGGCCTGCCTGCCTCCATTAAGACAACTCTAGTGTTATTCATCGCTCTCGGCGCAATGACAATTAATGGATTGTCATGCTTTCTCACGACAAGCTCCCGTGGAGCATTCTGCTGTTAAATTGGATCCATTTTCCAAAAGTGTGATTTTTGCAAAATGTGTTAAGTATTAGAAAGATTTGAAATGCTTGAACTTAATTTTTTTCTTTCTCTTTTCCTTCTTTTCCCCCCAGAAATATCCTCAATATCACTGAGACAATAGCCAGTTGGGCCTTAGCAATACCCACAGGAGGATTTCACATCATTTCTAACTTAAATCCATGACAAATTGCATTTCTGCGACTTGGAACCAATTCTAACAGCATATAGCCTTGTAGAAGAATACTCGCTGTTTCACAATAGGATACAAGAATGTCTTGTCTTCCAGAAGTTGGGTCCGTTATCAAATATAGCTTGGTTTTCATTTTTTCATGTAATGCGTATTCACATACGTACCATTAGTGAATCTTGTAGTCTTGTATAACCATTAGTGTATGTATTCCTTGACGTCAAATGAGATTGCATGACTTAACATTTCAGTGCTAGATCAGTGATGTACTATATTGATTATTGATTAGTAAGAAGTCATTACCTGAAATGTGGACTGCATTTCTATATGTAAACTATGATGCCAGAACATTGCAATTGACTGCATTTATTAAAATCAGAGCTCTCTGCGATATTTGACAGGATTGGAAAGCATTTGATATACAGTACCAGTCCAAAGTTTGGATACACCTACTCATTCCAGGGTTTTTCTTTATTTTTACTATTTTCTACTTAGTAGAAAACTAGTGAAGACATCAAAACTATGAAATAACACATATGGAATCATGTAATAACCAAGAATTGTGTTAAACAAATCAAAATATATTTTATATTTGAGATTCTTCAAAGTAGCCACCCTTTGCATTGATGATAACTTTGCACACTCTTGGCATTCTCTCAACCAGCTTCATGAGGTAGTCACCTGGAATGCATTTCAATTAACAAGTGTGCCTGCTTAAAAGTTAATTTGTGGAATTTCTTTCCTTCTTAATGTGTTTGAGCCAGTCAGTTGTGTTGTGACAAGGTAGGGGTGGTATACAGAAGAAAGCCCTATTTGTAAAAGACCAAGTCCACATTATGGCAAGAACAGCTCAAAGAAGCAAAGAGAAATGACAGTCCATCATTACTTTAAGACATGAAGGTCAGTCAATCTGGAAAATTTCAAGAACTTTGAAAGTTTCTTCAAGTGCAGTCGCAAAAACCATCAAGCACTATGATGAAACTGGCTCTCATGAGGACCACCACAGTAAAGGAAGACCCAGAGTTACCTCTGCTGCAGAGGATAAGTTCATTAGAGTTACCAGCCTCAGAAATTGCAGCCCAAATAAATGCTTCACAGAGTTCAAGTAACAGACACATCTCAACATCAACTGTTCAGAGGAGACTGTGAATCAGGCCTTCATGATTGAATTGCTGCAAAGAAACCACTACTAAAGGACACCAATAAGAAGAAGAGACTTGCTTGGGCCAAGAAACACGAGCAATGGACATTAGACTGGTGGAAATCTGTCCTTTGGTCTGATGAGTCCAAATTTGAGATTTTTGGTTCCAACCGCCGTGTCTTTGTGAGATGCAGAGTAGGTGAACGGATGATCTCCACGTGTGGTTCCCACCGTGCAGCATGGAGGAGGAGGTGTGATGGTGTGGGGGTGCTTTGCTGGTGACACTGTCTGTGATTTATTTAGAATTCAAGGCACACTTAACCAGCATGGCTACCACAGCATTCTGCAGCGGTACGCCATCCCATCTGGTTTGCGCTTAGTGGGACTATCATTTATTTTTCAACAGGACAATGACCCAAAACACACCTCCAGGCTGTGTAAGGGCTATTTGACCAATAATTAGAGTGATGGAGTGCTGCATCAGATGACCTGGCCTCAACAATCACCCGACCTCGACCCAATTGAGATGGTCTGGGATGAGTTGAACTGCAGAGTGAAGGAAAAGCAGCCAACAAGTGCTCAGCATATGTGGGAACTCCTTCAAGACTGTTGGAAAAGCATTCCAGGTCAAGCTGGTTGAGAGAATGCCAAGAGTGTGCAAAGCTGTCATCAAGGCAAAGGGTGGCTACTTTGAAGAATCACAAATATAAAATATGTTTTGATTTGTTTAACACTTCTTTGGTTACTACATGATTTCATATGTGTTATTTCATAGTTTTGATGTCTTCACTATTATTCTACTATGTAGAAAATAGTAAAAATAAAGAAAAACCTTGGAATGAGTAGGTGTGTCCAAACTTTGGACTGGTACTGTATATTATAAGCTCAGGAAAACGTTCCCCACACAATCGCCACCAGCTTGTACTGTTGACAGCAGGCAGGATGGGGCCATGGATTACTGCAAATACTGACTCTGACATTATATTTTACATTTTAGTCATTTAGCAGACGCTCTTATTCAGAGCGACTTACAGTTAGTGAATGCATAAATTTTTTCATACTGGTCCCCCGTGGGAATCGAACCCACAACCCTGGCGTTGTAAGCGCCATGCTCTACCAACTGAGCTACACGGGACTACCAACTGAGTTACACGTGACATCAGCATGACGCAACAGGAATCGGGATTTGTCGGACCAGGCAATGTTTTTCCACTCCTCAATTGTCCAGTGTTGGTGATCGTGTGCTCACTGGAACCGCTTCTTCTTGTTTTTAGCTGAGTGGAACCCAGTGTGGTCGTCTGCTGCAATAGCCCATCCGTGACAAGGATCGACGAGGTGTGCGTTCCGAGATGCCGTTCTACACACCACTGTTGTACTGCGCCGTTATTTGTCTGTTTGTGGCCCGCCTGTTAGCTTGCACGATTCTTGCTATTCTCCTTCGACCTCTCATCAAAGAGCTGTTTTCACCCACAGGACTTCCGCTGACTGGATGTATAGTTGCTTATCGCCCCATTCTCGGTAAACCCTAGACACTGTTGTGCGTGAAAAGCCCAGGAGGGTGGCCGTTTCTGAGATACTGGAACTGTCGCGCCTGGCACCGACGATCATACCATGCTCAAAGTCACTTAGTTCACTCGCTTTATATAGCAAGCCACGGCCACATGACTCACTGTCTGTAGGAGCGATCCGTTTTAGGGAACGGGGTGGCCACTAAGTGTATATGATACATACAGTTTATGAATCACACAGTGTGTAGGAAAGCTACATGATAGAACAACCACATCTCTACAAAATGTAATGTGTACCTTAATCTTTCTTATAGACGTTAGTCCTCCTCCTTCTTCCTATCAATGTTGACAGACATACAGACAGAAGGGAAGCATTTCCATGTCAACAAACGCGCTGGCTTCATCCCTCTCAAACATTTCACCGCTCTTGTCAAGGAGGGGTACGCTGTTGACGCGCTCACATCGGATTGCAGTCTAGAGAGGTATGCAGCTATTAGAGAGCAACGTTGTACTTTGAACATAATGATGCTATTAAGATCCCTACCGTGGAGCTAGAAGGCAATTACTTAATGCATCCCTGGACACTCAGCTGTGTGTTGAACTCACTCCCTCACTTTTCATCAGCCACTGTTGAGATGTCTTACCGGCGCACCTCAATAAAACCTGCCTTTTAGACACACATACGCATGCACACACACACACACACACACACACACACACACACACACACACACACACACACACACACACACACACACACACACACACACAGGTGGGAAGGCACACACACATGGAAAAACAGCCACGTGCACATTGCTCAATATCATTCACAGTTGCGAACCGCTTGATAAGGAATAGGCATTCACTTGCAAATGATAATGGAGCGGCATGGGTAAGAGAGGCACCGCTGCCAAATCAGCATCGTCCCCTTATGATAAACCCAAACCCCAAATACGCCTTTGATTTGGAGCATTTCGGCAGGATAGCTTTTCTCTCAATGCCTTTTCATATGGTAGTTTTGATGAAATTAGTCAAGTTACAATGGTCTTCAGCAATGTTGAATACTCATTTGTGGTCGGTCCCACAAGGCTCCTTCACCAGCTGCTCTAGAAACCAGGCCCCAGGCTGCTCAGCCGAGGTAATGCACTCAGCAAGTTCCACTTTTACAGGCTTCGCTCACATTTATAACCTTGGTGCAGAGGTTTTTATTTCAATTGGCCTGACTTGCAGTCTGCTTTATGAAGCTTTAAGTCTTGATCAAAGTATTGCTGGTATTGGCAGGGCTGTTCATATCTGCAGACGTTGATATTGGAGCAGGTAATTCAGTCGAGCTAACCCTGCTATCGGTCTAGGGAACCCTATACCCAAGTGGAGTGATTTGGGGATTGTTCCAAACTATGTAACAGCACTCGACAATGTATCTTAAAAAACAGCAGTGATGGGGATACACCCACCTCGACTGATAACACCTCTTTGGAAGATTTGTGCTACACATATGATATATATGATGGAGGGAAAGCACAAGAGAGAAAGAGAAGGAGAGAGAGAGAAACAGAAAGAGAAGGAGATAGAGAAAGAAAGAGGAGAGAGAGAAACAGAAAGAGAAGGAGAGTGAGAAACAGAAAGAGAAGGAGAGAGAGAAACAGAAAGAGAAGGAGAGTGAGAAACAGAAAGAGAAGGAGAGAGAGAGAAACAGAAAGAGAAGGAGAGAGAGAGAGAAACAGAAAGAGAAGGAGAGTGAGAAACAGAAAGAGAAGGAGAGAGAGAAGGAGAAAGAGAAGGAGTGAGAGAGAAGGAGAAAGAGAAGGAGAGAGAGAGAAACAGAAAGGAGAAGGAGAGAGAGAGAAACAGAAAGAGAAGGAGAGAGAGAAACAGAAAGAGAAGGAGAGAGAGAGAAACAGAAAGAGAAGGAGAGTGAGAAACAGAAAGAGAAGGAGAGAGAGAGAAACAGAAAGGAGAAGGAGAGAGAGAGAGAAACAGAAAGAGAAGGAGAGAGAGAAACAGAAAGAGAAGGAGAGAGAGAAACAGAAAGAGCTAGGTGAGCAGGGGAGTAGCTAAACAAAAGTGTGACAGCTATTTTCCCTGACAACTGTTCCTCTACTGTGCCATAGGTGATTTAGTCTTGGGCGGTGGGCATGGACCAACATCCCATTATGGGAATAGTCGGGGAGTAAATCAAAAACCAGATCCAGCCGTTAATCACTAATTACAGGCTGGATGTTGAAGGTTGGGTCCCTCCCAGGAGAAAAGCCATGGAAGTACAAATAAGACTAAAGGAGCAGCCAGGGCCACTAGTCGTTCTGATAAATCAAAGGCCAGAGAAGGTGGGACAAAATGTCTAGCAGCCCACACTGAGTTCGATTCGATCAATAAGAAATTGCCCATTCTGTGCCTGCACAGACTTCGCATGCATGCATGGTTTCCCTTCAACAGTATGATGTAGCCTGCCGCCTGCTGATTTCTCTTTTTAAAATCTCCCCCATGACTTCCCCTGTTTCAGTCCCTCCGAGATCGCCTATGAAACGAGTTTATAGTTCGAAGCGCATTTCCAAAGCCATTAAGATACAAGGGACTGTAATTGAACGGTTAGGGAGGAGATTGTATGAGTATGTCCCGCCTCAATGCGGCAGCTACAAAGCCTGCTGGGTTTTGAAACGTCCATGCGTCGTGTTAGCGTGATGTTGTCAGGGTTGTTTTGCCAGCAGTGAGCATGTCAAAAGATGCCCGCCATTTGCTTTCTGCGAACATATTGCTTAGAATATTTTGATCAGCAATGTGTTTATGTAATCATTGAACCCATATCTTTATCTGCTTCAAGGAAAACATCAATTAACTTTTTCATCTGTGATTTATCCAATAAACCCAGTGCTGAACTCTGAAAATGAGTTCTTTAATTGTTTTCAAACTCTTAACATCGCAAAAGATTGAGTAGATTTATGTGTAATATATCTCCACTGGCGCCAATGAATTCTGCGTAGGAAATGCATTTGTACCTTGCTAATTTCCTCCTCTGAGCTTGGAGAAAAAGAGAGGACACATTGCAGCTTAATTTGGGAAATTAAGATTTAATGAAGCCCTGTAGACATTAGAAACTGCAGTATGTGGTGAAAGAGATATGTATACTTCCAGGGCCTGTATAGTGGTAATTACCCATTAAACTAATTTGAGAAACTGGAGTCTTGTTGTCCATTCTTCCTCTTAGCTCAATTATACTCTTCTATTAAGATTGTCTGTGTCACATTAAACATTATTGTTGTTATGTTTCCTCAGGACAAAATTAGTTGTTTTCCATGTAGCACGTCAGCTTTCAAATATCAATAGTTAACATCATCGTTATCAAGACTCCAGTTTCAAAGACACAAGATGCTTCATTGTCGGGCAGGAAGGGTCCCGCTAACGATTTGAAAGATGTTCCCACTCTTGAGAAATGAAAGGCTAATCAACAAGAGTATGTTTTAGCATATTAACACGTATGTCCTCTTGCATCTTGGAATTAGCATTCCACGTGGGAATTTTCACAAAGGATGAGAAATTGTTTGAAGACAATCGAATGCAATCACCTCTCCATGAAAAACATCTCCCAAGCATTCTTGAAACCCCTAGAGACTATGTAGAATTGTAATTGTACATCTTCATGACTTAATGAAACAACTTCATTCAATCTTCAAAAGAGCAATCCTGTTCAAGTTTTTTATTGATATTTTAAAACCTATATAAATACTGTACATGCTTTGCTTGGGGTTATGAACCATTTCAAAGCACTAGTCAATAAAATCTTGACTCAGGGCAGGAATGCGCTGAGATATGCAGTGGGGAAAAAAAGTATTTAGTCAGCCATCAATTGTGCAAGTTCTCCCACTTAAAAAGATGAGAGAGGCCTGTAATTTTCATCATAGGTACACGTCAACTATGACAGACAAAATGAGAATTTTTTTCCCAGAAAATCACATTGTAGGATTTTTAATGAATTTATTTGCAAATTATGGTGGAAAATAAGTATTTGGTCAATAACAAAAGTTTCTCAATACTTTGTTATATACCCTTTGTTGGCAATGACACAGGTCAAATATTTTCTGTAAGTCTTCACAAGGTTTTCACACACTGTTGCTGGTATTTTGGCCCATTCCTCCATGCAGATCTCCTCTAGAGCTGTGATGTTTTGGGGCTGTCGCTGGGCAACACGGACTTTCAACTCCCTCCAAAGATTTTCTATGGGGTTGAGATCTGGAGACTGGCTAGGCCACTCCAGGACCTTGAAATGCTTCTTACGAAGCCACTCCTTCGTTGCCCGGGCGGTGTGTTTGGGATCATTGTCATGCTGAAAGACCCAGCCACGTTTCATCTTCAATGCCCTTGCTGATTGGCTGGAGGTTTTCACTCAAAATCTCACGATACATGGCCCCATTCATTCTTTCCTTTACACGGAGCAGTCGTCCTGGTCCCTTTGAAGAAAAACAGCCCCAAAGCATGATGTTTCCACCCCCATGCTTCACAGTAGGTATGGTGTTCTTTGGATGCAACTCAGCATTCTTTGTCCTCCAAACACGACGAGTTGAGTTTTTACCAAAAAGTTCTATTTTGGTTTCATATGACCATATGACATTCTCCCAATCTTCTTCTGGATCATCCAAATGCACTCTAGCAAACTTCAGACGGGCCTGGACATGTACTGGCTTAAGCAAGGGGACACGTCTGTCACTGCAGGATTTGAGTCCCTGGCGGCGTAGTGTGTTACTGATGGTAGGCTTTGTTACTTTGGTCCCAGCTCTCTGCAGGTCATTCACTAGGTCCCCCCGTGTGGTTCTGGGATTTTTGCTCACCGTTCTTGTGATCATTTTGACCCCACGGGGTGAGATCTTGTGTGGAGCCCCAGATCGAGGGAGATTATAAGTGGTCTTGTATGTCTTCCATTTCCTAATAATTGCTCCCACAGTTGATTTCTTCAAACCAAGCTGCTTACCTATTGCAGATTCAGTCTTCCCAGCCTGGTGCAGGTCTACAATTTTGTTTCTGGTGTCCTTTGACAGCTCTTTGGTCTTGGCCATAGTGGAGTTTGGAGTGTGACTGTTTGAGGTTGTGGTGTCTTTTATACTGATAACAAGTTCAAACAGGTGCCATTAATACAGGTAACGAGTGGAGGACAGAGGAGCCTCTTAAAGAAGAAGTTACAGGTCTGTGAGAGCCAGAAATCTTGCTTGTTTGTAGGTGACCAAATACTTATTTTCCACCATAGTTTGCAAATAAATTCATAAAAAATCCTACAATGTGATTTTCTGGAATTTTTTTCTCAATTTGTCTGTCATAGTTGACGTGTACCTATGATGAAAATTACAGGCCTCTCTCATCTTTTTAAGTGGGAGAACTTGCACAATTGGTGGCTGACTAAATACTTTTTTTCCCCACTGTATCTTCATTTGTTTTTCCTACAGAATGGGGTGTCTGCAGTCTTCAAGCATTGATCACATGGGGGTTATTCCAGTTCAGGACATAACAGACAGATTGTTATGCATTAACCCCTAGACTCGAGTTAAAAGGTGCACACCAGATACAGTCTTATTCAAGCTCTTTCTTTCCTCAGTTGGTTTTGCTGAGCTAAGCTAATCTCTGGACCTGGGCTTCTCTTTCATTAGGTTTTGTATTTCATGCCCTCAGGAGCAGAACAGATTGAGCCAGTGTTTCCTTTTGCTCATTAGCCCAATAGGAAAATTCAAAGGCACACACTAGTTACAAGTCTAGTTACATAACAGAATTAAAGGGGATGCTTGAGTAACAGCTTTGTGTTCATTCATTGTCTCATTGAAGAACTGGAAGCATTATAGTCATTGACCATCTGATATTTTCTGTGCTTTTGGTGCTATATATACACTTTCACTTGAGAAATCAGTGACTATCGCAATATGTGGAGAACTGCAATTTATTTTGAGTTGTCGATGCATTTAAAATAATATATTTATGTAAATATATAAATGTGGTGGCGTTGTGGGACATTGAATAGAACACCCACAATACCTTTGGAAAAGTCCACATAATAAGATGGATAGCTAGGTAAGTGAAATAAATCCTTGGAGATACAGTACTGCATGGTTTAATGAAATGTACATAAAATCTCTTGTTTACTTGATGTATTTACCTAGCACCTAATTTCATCCATTTTCTCTTGCTGTGTGAACTCATTATGGTTCCTCAATGCATAAACCAAACAACATCTGCAGTAATGTTGTGCCTCTGCAACAAAACACTGGCTAATTGAGCCTCTCTCTGTGTATTCAACGTTACCACAATCACTCGTCTGTTCAGTGTGCTCACACACACAGGAAAAGTAATTTGGCTTGCTTCACTGCACACATGCGCATGTAGACACATACTCACAAACTCTATTTATTCATTTTCACACACACATACACACACGGACACATCGACACATACACACACGTGCACATGGGGACACACACATACTTGAATTCTTACATTCAAGCATCGTGGTGGAACAAAAGTGGCACAGCTCTCTATGACTAACAGGTGATCTAATTACTGGCTTTGCTTTTTTCTTTACAGAAGTGTTCCAGCTCACCCTGCCAGATGACCAGAAATTGAGCATCACCACAGTAACCGTTGGCCAGAGTGCGGTCTTGACTTGCGCAATCAAGGGGGAGCAGAGACCTCCCATCATCTGGAAACGCAACAATCAGGTTCTCAACTCGCTGGATCTGGAGGACATCAATGTAAGAGCTGCCTGAAGCCCCACCTGAAATACAGCTGAACTAGTTGTTTCTTCTAGCTTTGTAAGACACTTTGTAAGACACTTTGTAAGACACTTTGTGAGACACTTTGTAAGACACTTTGTGTCGAGGACAGGTTGACTACCAGGCTTTTCTTATCTAGGATAGCTTACCTTATCACACACATACACACACACACACACACACACACACACACACATACACATACACATACACATACACACACACACACACATACACACACACACACACAGACACACACACTTTGGTAACACTTTATTTGGAAAGTCCCAAGTAGATGTTCAATAACTGTCAATAACATTTCAACTAAATATCCACTAACCCTAAACTTAACCCTTAACTTAACCCTAGCCCTAACCCGTACCTTAACTGTTATTTAACCGTAACTGTAACCTTAGCAAGGAGTTTCTTATCAACAGATAGTGTGTTGATAGTATGACCATCTGTACATCATATGGGACTATCCTAATAAAGTATGACCAACAGTTTTGTACTATCCTGCTCAGCTTCTCAGCATCACCAGAACGCCTGCACACTTTAACCTGGACAAATCAAAAGGCAGACCTTGAGCCTTTGAACAGCATTTTTGATTTGACAGTTATTCACAATGTCAGATATCCAGTCTCTGTACACTAATGAGAGGGACAGTGTTCTCAGACAAAGAACAGCAAAGGAGTATGGGTAAAAAAGGCCAGCAGGATGAAGGAGCATACCAAAGGGGTTCAGGTCTGAGGGGAAGCTCCTATTTTTACTTCCCGCTGAGCGTGTCATTGTCTGTGTGCAGTATCAACTGATAGCCAACCACCATGACGCTTTCATCCTTCTTCAAAGACAGGGCACTTAAAGACTTGAAGGTTCAGGGAGTCACCAGGCAAGGCTACTCTCTCCGTTGTCCCCCGTCAGGATTGACCAAGCTGTGGCTGACTCAACTGTGCATTATTGAGACAACACTGTCGCAGTAGATAAAGGAGGTCCAGCGAAGCCGCTAATGTAACATTAAATGTTGATGACTCTTAAAACTGCGCGAGGAGGTGCACAGCTGTCGCCAGTCATCGCCGAGTACCATCATCCCTGGAATTAAATTTCTGTCCCCATTGTTTCCGAGTGCTTTAGCTTGTTATGATCTCCCATTTACATGAAGATGGGAATGTTCTTCTTTTTGGCCATCGCCTTCTGTTTGATGACTTGCATGTGAAAGCACTACCATTTTGTCCCCCAGTCTTCTCTACAATAAGCTATTCATAATTCCGTACATCAAGTGCGGCATTGCTGACATGGGAATGCGTTGAAACCAGCCTATGCCAAGTGAGTGAGCTAGATTTAACTCTTGGGTAAAGTCAAGGAACAGAGTACAAGCCAGGCCATGTCAGGTTAAATGACTTTGATGTCATTTGACCTCTGTATATGGGAGATACAGTGCCATGCAAAAGTATTCAGACCCCTTGTATTTCTTCACATTTTATTGTGTTACAAAGTGGGATTAAAATGGATATTTGTAAAAAATAAAAAATAAAAAAATAAAAAAACACTCTAAGGTCAAAGTGGAAGACAATTTTGAATTCAAATAAAAAGTTTAATAGAATTTAAGTAACTAAAATATATGTAAGAAACACCTTTGGGAGCGATTACAGCTGTGAGTATTTCTGGGTAAGTCTCTAAAAGCTTTACAGACCTGGATTGTGCAGTTTTTGCCCATTACTTTTTCATAATTCTTCAAGCTCTGTCAAGATGTTGTGGATCATGGCTAGACAGTAATTTTGACCAGTCAAAAGTTTGGACACACCTACTCATTCCAGGGTTTTTCTTTATTTTTACTATTTTCTACATTGTAGAATAATAGTGAAGACATCAAAACTATGAAATAACACATATGAAATCATGTAGTAACCCAAAAAGTGTTAAACAAATCAAAATATATTTTAGATTTTAGATTCTTCGAAGTAGCCACCCTTTGCCTTAATGACAGCTTTACACACTCTTGGCATTCTCTCAACCAGCTTCATGAGGTAGTCACCTGGAATGCATTTCATTAAACAGGTGTGCCTTGTTAAAAGTTAATTTGTGGAATTTCTTTCCTTCTTTTGAGCCAATCAGTTGTGTTGTGACAAGGTAGGGGGGGTATACAGAAGATAGCCCTATTTGGTAAAAGATCAGGTCCATATTATGGCAAGAACAGCTCAAATAAGCAAAGAGAAACAACAGTCCATCATTACTTTAAGACATGAAGGTCAGTCAATACGGAAAATGTCAAGAACTTTGAACGTTTCTTCAAGTTCAGTCGCAAAAACCATGAAGTGCTATGATGAAACTGTTTCTCATGAGGACCGCGACAGGAATGGAAGACCCAGAGTTACCTCTGCTGCAGAGGACAAGTTCATTAGAGTTACCAGCCTCAGATTGCAGTCCAAATAAATGCTTCACAGAGTTCAAATAACAAACACATCTCAACATCAACTGTTCAGAGGGGACTGTGTGAATCAGGCCTTCATGGTCGAATTGCTGCAAATAAACCACTACTAAAGGACACTAATAAGAAGAAGAGATGGGCCAAGAAACACGAGCAATGGACATTAGACCGGTGGAAATCTGAGTTGGACCGCAGAGTGAAGGAAAAGCAGGCAACAAGTGCTCAGCATATGTGGGAACTCCTTCAAGACTGTTGGAAAAGCATTCCTCATGAAGCTTGTTGAGAGAATGCCAAGAGTGTGCAAAGCTGTCATCAAGGCAAAGGGTGGCTACTTTGAAGAAAATATATTTTGTTTTGTTGAAATTGTTTTTGGTTACTGCATGATTCCATATGTGTTATTTCATAGTTTGATGTGTTCACTATTATTCTACGATGTAGAAAATAGTAAAAATAAAGAAAAACCCTTTTGACTAGTACTGTATGTACTGCAGTCGGAAAATATTCAGACCTCTTGACTTTTTCCACATTTTGTTTAGTTACAGCCTTATTCTAAAATCAAATCAAATCAAATCATATTTTATTGGCCACATGCGCCGAATACAACAGGTGCAGACATTACAATGATATGCTTACTTACAGCCCTTAACCAACAGTGCATTTATTTTTAATAAAAAAAGCAAAATAAAACAACAACAAAAAAGTGTTGAGAATAAAAGAGCAGAAGTAAAATAAAATAACAGTAGGGAGGCTATATATACAGGGGGGTACCGGTGCAGAGTCAATGTGCGGGGGCACCGGCTAGTTGAGGTAGTTGAAGTAATATGTACATGTGGGTAGAGTTAAAGTGACTATGCATAAATAATTAACAGAGTAGCAGCAGCGTAAAAAGATTGGGTGGGGGGTGGGGGTGGGGGGCAGTGCAAATAGTCCAGGTAGCCATGATTAGCTGTTCAGGAGTCTTATGGCTTGGGGGTAGAAGCTGTTGAGAAGCCTTTTGGACCTAGACTTGGCACTCCGGTACCGCTTGCCGTGCGGTAGCAGAGAGAACAGTATAATTTTTTGAGGATCTGAGGACCCATGTCAAATCTTTTCAGTCTCCTGAGGGGGAATAGGCTTTGTCGTGCCCTCTTCATGACTGTCTTGGTGTGTTTGGACCATGATAGTTTGTTGGTGATGTGAACACCAAGGAACTTGAAGCTCTCAACCTGTTCCACTACAGCCCCGTCGATGAGAATGGGGGCGTGCTCAGTCCTCTTTTTTTTCCTGTAGTCCACAATCATCTCCTTTGTCTTGGTCACGTTGAGGGAGAGGTTGTTGTTATCCTGGCACTACACGGCCAGGTCTCTGACCTCTTCCCTATAGGCTGTCTCATCGTTGTCGGTGATCAGGCCTACCACTGTTGTGTCGTCGGCAAACTTAATGATGGTGTTGGAGTCGTGCCTGGCCATGCAGTCATGGGTGAACAGGGAGTACAGGAGGGGACTGAGCACGCACCCCTGAGGGGCCCCTGTGTTGAGGATCAGTGAGGCAGATGTGTTGTTACCTGCCCTTACCACCTGGGGCGGCCCGTCAGGAAGTCCAGGATCCAGTTGCAGAGGGTTTTGTTTAGTCCCAGGATCCGTAGCTTAGTGATGAGCTTTGAGGGCACTATGGTGTTGAATGCTGAGCTGTAGTCAATGAATAGCATTCTCACGTAGGTGTTCCTCTTGTCCAGGTGGGAAAGGGCAGTGTGGAGTGCAGTAGAGATTGCATCATCTGTGGATCTGTTGGGGCGGTATGCAAATTGGAGTGGGTCTAGGGTTTCTGGGATAATGGTGTTGATGTTAGTCCTGTATTGACTCTTTGCCTGTTTGATGGTTCGTCTGAGGGCATAGCGGGATTTCTTATAAGCGTCCCGGTTAGAGTCCCGCTCCTTGAAAGCGGCAGCTCTACCCTTTAGCTCAGTGCGGATGTTTCCTGTAATCCATGGCTTCTGGTTGGGGTATGTACGTACGGTCACTGTGGGGACGACATCATCGATGCACTTATTGATGAAGCCAGTGACTGATGTGGTGTACTCCTCAATGCTATCTGAAGAATCCCGGAACATGTTCCAGTCTGTGCTAGAAAAACAGTCCTGTAGCTTAGCATCTGCGTCATCTGACCACTTTTTTATTAATCGAGTCACTGGTGCTTCCTGCTTTAGTTTTTGCTTATAAGCAGGAATCAGGAGGATAGAGTTGTGGTCAGATTTGCCAAATGGAGGGCAAGGGAGAGCTTTGTATGCGTCTCTGTGTGTGGAGTAAAGGTGGTCTAGATTTTTTTCCTCTGGTTGCACATTTAACATGCTGGAAGAAATTAGGTAGAACAGATGTAAGTTTCCCTGTATTAAAGTCCCCGGCCACTAGGAGCGCTGCCTCTGGATGAGCGTTTTCCTGTTGACTTATGGCCTTATACAGCTCATTCAGTGCAATCTTAATGCCAGCATTGGTTTGTGGTGGTAAATAGACAGCTATGAAAAATATAGATGAAAAATCTCTTGCTAAATAGTGTGGTCTACAGCTTATCATAAGATACTCTACCTCAGGCGAGCAAAACCTCGAGACTTCCTTAGTATTTGATTTTGTGCACCAGCTGTTGTTTACAAATATACACAGACCGCCACCCCTTGTCTTACCGGAGTCAGCCGTTCTATCCTGCCGATGTAGCGTATAGCCCGCTAGCTGTATGTTGTCCATGTCGTCGTTCAGCAACGACTCGGTGAAACATAATATATTACAGTTTTTAATGTCCCGTTGGTAGGATAACCGTAATCTTAGGTCATCCCATTTATTCTCAAATGATTGAAGATTGGCTAATAGGATTGATGGGAGAGGCAGTTTACTCGCTCGCCGTTGGATCCTTATAAGGCACCCCGACCTACGTCCACGATATCTCTGTCTCTTCCTCATGCGAATGACGGGGATTTGGGCCTTGTCGGTTGTCTGTAGGATATCCTTCGCGGCCGCCTCGTTGAAGAAAAAATCTTTGTCCAATACGAGGTGAGTAATCGCTGTCCTGATATCCAGAAGCTATTTTTGGTTATAAGAGACGATGGCAGAAACATTATGTACAAAATAAATTACAAATATCGCTGAAAAACACACATAATAGTACAATTGGTTAAAGGGCTGTAAAACGGCAGCCATCTTCTCCGGCGCCATTCTCTCTCTTAAATGGATGAAGTAAATGTTTTTCCTCATCAATCTACACACAATACCCCATAATGACAATGCCAAAGCAGGTTTTTAGAAATGTAATATGTAAAAAATAGAAATACATTATTTACATAAATATTCAGACCCTTTGCTATGAGACTTGAAATTGCGCTCAGGTGCATCCTGTATGTACAGAAGTAGTGTGAGGTTCACTCTTAATGAGAAGTGTGCTACATCCACAATACAGTGCATTCGGAAAGTATTCAGACCTCTTCCCTCTTTCCAGATTTTGTTACGTTACAGTCTTATTCAAAAATGGATTAAATTAATTGTTTTCCTCCTTAATTTACACATAATACCCCGTAATAACAAAGTGAAAACAGATTTTTTGAAATGTTTGCAAAAAATGCTACGAGACTCGAAATTGAGCTCAGGTGCATAATTTTTCCATTGCTCATCCTTGAGATGTTTCTACAACTTGATTGGAGTCCACCTGTGGTAAATTCAATTGATTGGACATGATTTGGAAAGGCACACACCTGTCTATATAAGGTCCCACAGTTGACGGTGCATGTCAGAGCCAAAACCAAGCCATGAGGTTGAAGGAATTGTCCGTAGAGCTCCAAGACAGGATTGTGTTAAGGCACAGATCTGGGGAAGGGTACCAAAACATTTCTGCAGCATTGAAGGTCCCCAAGAACACAGTGGCCTCCATCATTCTTAAATGGAAGAAGTTTAGAACCACCAAGGCTTTTCCTAGAGCTGGCCGCCCGGCCAAACTGAGCAATCGGGGGAGAAGGGCCTTGGTCAGTGAGGTGACCAAGAACCCGATGGTCACTCTGACAGAGCTCCAGAGTTCCTCTGTGGAGATGGGAGATCCTTGATGAAAACCTGCTCCAGAGCGCTCAGGACCTCAGACTGGGGTGAAGGTTCACCTTCCAACAGGACAACGACCCTAAACACACAGCCAAGACAACGCAAGAGTGGCTTTGGGACAAGTCTCTGAGTGTCCTTGAGTGGCCCAGCCAGAGCCCGGACTTGAACCCAATCGAACATCTCTGGAGAGACCTGAAAATAGCTGTGCAGCGACACTCCCCATCCAACCTCACAAAGCTTGAGAGGATCTGCAGAGACGAATGGGAGAAACTCCCAATATACAGGTGTGCCAAGCTTGTAGCGTCATACCCAAGAAGACTCGAGGCTGTAATTGCTTCTGAAGGTGCTTCAACAAAGTACTGAGTAAATGGTCTGAATACTTATGTAAATGTGATATTTAAGTTTTTTGCTTTGTCATTATGGGGTATTGTGTGTAGATTGATGAAGAAAAAAAACGATTTAATCAATTTTAGAATAAGGCTATAACGTCAGAAAATGTGGAAAAAGTCCAAGGGGTCTGAATACTTTCAGAATGCACTGTATATGCTTATGTATGTACTGTATGTATGTATGTACAGTGTGTATGTATGTACAGTATGTGTGTATGTATGTATGTACAGTATTATGCCTTTATCCTGTTATGTTGGCATCAGTTTCATTGCCATTCAGGTTAACTGTATTTCTGTCCACGGCTTCCTCAGTGTGAGCTTAACTTTGATCCCTGTGTTTGTTGGCATCAGATTTGATTTCCTGCTGTCGTCTAACAATACCCTTGTCCATGACCTTGGGCTCAGTGCAGATTATTATTACCGCAGATGGCGTACTGTCATGAACATCCCACCAGCTATGAGAACAACCAGACACTCAAGAGATTGTCGCTAAGTCTAGTCAGTCAGACAGTCATTTTCTACCTAAACATAAATGTGTGTGTGGACCAAGCTTTTTAGCTCTAAGTAGACAACGCAAAATACCAAGGAAAATACTAATGGTACGTCAGCAAAACCCCAAAACCGGCTTACCCTACAGTTTTGTGGCTAAGTGCCAACAAAGTTTCTCATAGCGAAGCAAGTGGATATATCTGCACCTGGTGTCCTCCAACCCCTCTATGAACACCATTTACCCAATTTCACCAAAGTGTCTGTATAATTGTGCCTGTTAATATTCCAAGGCCTGAACTGCCAACACTAATTAGAGTTGTATCTCGGTGAATGGATTTGTAGGGTTTATACTAATCTAACAGGCCCCTTCCCATTAAGAATGGGTGTTATTAAAAAATAATCTGTCAACAGAATGATGCTCTTATTATGGAGTTCAACAGAGCCAATCTTCATTTTGACAAAGCAGTTTACTCTAATTCCATGAATATGACAGTTGCTGGGCATTGCCTCATCATCTTTAGCTGTTAGCTGATATTAGGATACTTCAAACAGGAGAGGCCCTGATAAAGAATACAGAGATGTGTGGAATGCCTGGGAAAGTATCTACATTGAGTCTGGTGCGGTGTCTAGACTGCCTACTCGGCCCATCCAGCGTAGAGGTTTAAGGAATTCATGTGGAATTGTAATAAAGGAGAGAGGAGACAGTGTGTCTCGGCGCTGTCCTTCCTTATCTTGAGAGTCCTGGTTCACCCTGATCAAGGGTTCATGGGTATTGCAGTTTATCTCCCAGTGTTCAGGGGCCTAGTGTACTGAGTGGGGTAAAGCAGCTAGCATTTTAGGGCTCTATTCAATCAGATCTGCTTCAGCCAACATCCGCATAGCGCTCATTTTGATGGTGTTGGAGGTGGAACTGCATTAGAGCTGACCAATCCACAAGTGGCTCCCGGAATTATACCTAAAGCGGATATTGCCATTGGCGGACATTGCCACGGAGTCAATCCCATGCAACCTTGTTTACAAGTTTGAACACTAGAGTGTGAGATGTAATCTGCACCTCGATTAGGCTGATAGAAATCCTAATGATTTATTTTTTATAATTTTTAATTTGAGTGTCATTATTTCTATATAGCCAACACTTTCTCGTTCTGAGTGGGGCGGCTGCGGCTGCGGCTTAGTCACAATGATCGCAAGAACAGCTGCTCACCGATTTGACGGCTCCAATGCAGTTCCACCTCCGACACCGCCAAAACATCCGCTATGCGGGTGTCTCCTATTACCTGTTAACGCTTGATCTGATTGAATCTAGGCCTTAATCTCTATAGGCACACTGCATGTATATGTTGAGCTACAGGGAGCCTACAGGGAGGAGGTGAGGGCTCTGGGAGTGTGGTGCCAGGAAAATAACCTCTCACTCAACAAAACAAAGGAGATGATCGTGGACTTCAGGAAACAGCAGAGGGTGCACCCCCCTATCCACATCGACGGGACCGAAGTGGAGAAGGTGGAAAGCTTCAAGTTCCTTGGCGTACACATCACTGACAAACTGAAATGGTCCACCCACGCAGACAGTGTGGTGAAGAAGGTGGAACAGAGCCTCTTCAACCTCAGGAGGCTAAATAAATTTGGTTTGGCACCTTAAACCCACAAACTTTTACAGATGTACAATTCAGAGCATCCTGTCGGGCTGTGTCACCGCCTGGTACGGCAACTGCACCGCCCGCAACCGCAGGGCTCTCCAAAGGGTTGTGCGGTCTGCCCAACGCATTACCGGGGTCAAACTACCCGCCCTCCAGGACACCTACAGCACCCAATGTCACAGGAAGGCCAAAAAGATAATCAAGGACATCAACCACCCGAGCCACTGCCTGGTCACCCTGAAGGCGAGGTCAGTACAGGTGCATCAAAGCTGGGACCGAGAGACTGGAAAACAGCTTCTATCTCAAGGCCATCAGTCTGTTAAATAGCCATCACTAGCACATTAGAGGCTGCTGCTACCTATAGAAATCACTGGCCACTTTAACAAATGGAACACTAGTCACTTTAATAATGTTTACATATCTTGCATTACTCATCTCATATGTATATACTGTTTTCTATAATATTCAACTGTATCTTAGTCCATGCCACTCTGTCATTGCTCGTCCATATACAGTTGAAGTCGGAAGTTTACATAAACTTAGGTTGGAGTCATTAAAACTCATTTTACAACCACTCCACAAATTTATTTTTAACAAACTAAAGTTTTGGCAAGTCGGTTAGGACATCTACTTTGTGCATGACACAAGTAATTTTTCCAAAAATTGTTTACAGACAGATTATTTCACTTATAATTCACTGTATCACAATTCCAGTGGGTCAGAAGTTTTCATACACTAAGTTGACTGTGCCTTTAAACAGCTTGGACAATTCCAGAAAATGATGTCATGGCTTTAGAAGCTTCAGATAGGCTAATTGACATCATTTGTTTCAATTGGAGGTGCACCTGTGGATGTATTTCAAGGCCTACCTTCAAACTCAGTGCCTCTTTGCTGGGAAAATCATGGGAAAATCCAAAGAAATCAACCAAGACCTCAGAAAAAAGATTATACACCTCCACAAGTCTGGTTCATCCTTGGGAGCAATTTCCAAATGCCTGAAGGTACCACGTTCATCTGTACAAACAATAGTACGCAAGTATAAACACCATGGGACCACACAGCTGCCATACCGCTCAGGAAGGAGACGCGTTCTGTCTCCTAGAGATGAACGTACTTTGGTGTGAAAAGTGCAACTCAATCCAAGAACAACAGCAAAGGACCTTGTGAAGATGCTGGAGGAAACAGGTACAAAAGTATCTATATTCACAGTAAAACGAGTCCTATATTGACATAATCTGAAAGGCCGCTAAACAAGGAAGAAGCCACTGCTCCAAAACCACCATAAAAAAGCCAGACTACGTTTTGCAACTGCACATGGGGACAAAGATTGTACTTTTTGGTGAAATGTCCTCTGGTCTGATGAAACAAAAATATAACTGTTTGGCCATAATGAACACCGTTATGTTTGGAGGAAAAGGGGGGTAGCTTGTAAGCCGAAGAACACCATCCCAACCGTGAAGCATGGGTGTGGCAGCATCATGCTGTGGGGGTGCTTTGCTGCAGGAGGGACTGGTGCACTTCACAAAATAGATGGCATCATGAGGAAGGAAAATTATGTGGATATATTGAAACAACATCTCAAGACATCAGTCAGGAAGTTAAAGCTTGGTCACAAATGGGTCTTCCAAATGGACAATGACACCAAGCATACTTCCAAAGTTGTGGCAAAATGGCTTAAGGACAACAATGTCAAGGTATTGACAGTATGAAAATGTATGCACTCACTAACTGTAAGTCGCTCTGGATAAGAGCGTCTGCTAAATGACTAAAATGTAAATGTATTAGAGTGGCCATCACAAAGCCCTGACCTCAATCCTATAGAAAATGTGTGGGCAGAACTGAAAAAGCGTGTGCGAGCAAGGAGGCCTACAAACCTGACTCAGTTACACCAGCTCTGTCAGGAGGAATGGTCCAAAATTCACACAACTTATTGTGGGAAGCTTGTGGAATTCTACCCGAAACGTTTGACCCAAGTTAAACAACTTAAAGGCAATGCTACCAAATACTAATTCTGACCCACTGGGAATGTGATGAAAGAAATAAAAAGCTGAAATAAATCATTCTCTCTACTATTATTCTGACATTTCTCATTCTTAAAATAAAGTGGTGATCCTAACTGACCTAAGAGAGGGAATTTTTACTAGGATTAAATGTCAGGAATTGTGAAAAACTGTTTAAATGTATTTGGCTAAGGTGTATGTAAACTTCCGACTTCAACTGTATGTATATATTGTTAATACCATTCCTTAGTTAGATTTGTGTGTATTGGGTATATGCTGTGAAATTGTTAGATGTTACTTGTTAGATATTACTGCACTGTCGGAGCTAGAAACACAAGCATTTCGCTACACCCGCAATAACATCTGCTAAACACGTGTGTGACAAATAAAATTTGATTTGATTTGATCTATAAGACTTGTGTAACTCTGTCCTCTGTACATCCTTAATATCCATTGTTTGATACAAAAAATGTATGAATCAATTAAGCTGTACGATGTAGAGTGTTACATTGTAGAAAAATTGCCTCAGGCGACATTTGAGAAGTGCTTTTGCCTGTTTCGATGTTGTGTTTTAACTAACATCCAAATATTTTCATTGTGTTCTTTCTCCCCAGCAGATTCCGACACAGGTAGGTTTTATCAGAACTGAAATCATCACAGAATTGTGTACTATGTTATCCACAATTAAAAGCCCACAAAGCTAATGAATTCTGACATCACTCTGTGGCGGATAGGTATTTGGTATTTTATTAGGATCCCCATTAGCTGTTGTGAAAGCAGCAGCTACTCTGCCTGGGGTCCATACAGAACATGAAACATAACATAATACAGAACATTAATAAACAAGAACAGCTCAAATACAGCACTACATACATAAAAAAATGGCACACATAGCCTACATATCAATACACACAAAATATCTAGGTCAAATAGGGGAGAGGCATTGTGCCGTGAGTTGTTGCTTTATCTGTTTTTTTTAAACCAGGTTTTCTGTTAATTTGAGCAATATGAGATGGAAGGGAGTTCCATTAAATAATGGCTCTATATAATACTGTACGCTTTCTTGAATTTGTTCTGGATTTGGGGACTGTGAAAAGACCCCTGGTGGCATAAGTGTGTGTGTCAGAGCTGTGTGTAAGTTGACTATGCAAACAATTTGGATGCAAAGAGTGTGCAAAGCTGTCATCAAGGCAAAGGGTGGCGGTCAAGGCCGGCTACGACAGAGCCTGGATTCGAACCAGGATCTCTAGTGGCAAAGCTAGCACTGCGATGCAGTGCCTTAGACCACTGCGCCACTCAGGAGACTTAACAGATTTGCTATCTTTCTTCAGGTCTGTCTGAGATTTCAGCTGTGAAAGCTGCCTGATCAAATTAGAATGAATAGATTTGAATCAACGAACTGAATGGAGAAATATAAAATAATCTCGGAAAGTGTGAACGTTGGTAGGCTTCTAATGAGGAAGTAAATTTTAGTTATTTTTAGATGGTTGCACTACTTGATGTATGGATTCATTAACTTTTGGGCATCTTTCAGTGTAACGTCTGCATTATTTTTGTATTTATTTTTATTAGAAATGTTCTTCTTACTCAGCGCCTATTTGTGTTCAGCCCCAGCTTGATCATGACACAACATTCATTAAATTGGTTTCAGTTGCTCTTTGTGACCTTGGTAACCGCACAGATAAAGTTGCCTGTGCTTTTATACTGGAGAATATAGTGAAACTGTTGTATTTGTGGTGCATGCCTGTTCACAAAATGGGACATCCTCACATCTTGCTCATTTCAGTGATTACTCAAAATGGCACTTCAATGTAATTACTGACAGACTTGTTTTAACCTGCCTCTGTTTTAAAACTACTATTGGTGAATTTCAGCCCAAACCAAAGACAAAGCAAGTTTTTCACCTGATTTAAAAAAACAATAATTGGAAGATAATTCTTGACAAGCAAACAAATGCTTGTCTTTGACTGAAACAGATGGAAATGTGTGTCACGGTGTGCCTTTATTGATCACGTCCTCTTTGTCCAAGTTCTTTTGCTGCTTTACAAAAGTTCCAATAACACATCAATTTTCTCTGCTGCAACCCCCACAGCCATATTGCCTAAGCACATTGCATACATTCACATAACATTTTCATTTTCAGATCCGAGCACCCAATATCATTCATAATGGTGTGAATTACATTTTGAACCCATGAGTTTTTGACCTACACAGTCATTGTGGTATTCCTCTTTCTTCTTCTGCAGGATTTTGGAGATGATGGCTCATTGTACGTCACCAAGGTGACCACCACCCATATGGGGAACTACAGCTGCCATGCCGACGGGTACGAGCAGCTCTCGCAGACGCACACGCTCCAGGTGAACGGTAAGCAGCCACTGCCACTCGGCGGGAACAGAATGGTCGCTCTCACACTTCCTGTCGCTACTGAGTCAAACCCAAAATTATTTTCACTGCCAAATGTCGCTAAATCCCACCTGAGGGTGCACCCAGCTACTCTGACAGGCCACCATCCGTACAGAGACAGGCGAGCTGAAATGAAATGCTTACAGAGCTGTCAAGGTTTTTTTGGAACTGGGAACGCAACATTAGATTGTTGAGTGTTGTTTTGATGGATAAATCTGTCAGAGTGATCAAACCGCTTTCCTATCTTTCAGGATTATCAGTCAGTCAGATTTAGCCAATCAAATACACCTTGCTGTCAAGTGCTACTGTAGGTTTGAATTGAGTTTCTTTGTAATTGGAAAGGCCATGTCTTGTCGATGCCATTTTCATATTAGAGACATGAGTTTAGGCACGCAGGAAAATATGGCGAAGTTGTGACACAACGACAATCGTTCGACCTTCAGTTGCAAACAGACAGTTCCATTAACGATCACCTTAAAGCACATATCACTCACAGTATAGTTAATGATAATGTCTCACTTTAATTGGTTAAAAAAAAAATAGGCTGGCCCAGGGAAATGCTGCCTGGCAATTTACTTCGTAAATGGATGGGGGGAAAAAATATGTTGACACAAGTGCGTTTTCTGTGCGAACAGCCATCAGTGTTCACTGATGGGCTTTCACTCAATTATGCATCACAACGTCCCTTTCTCTGGTAATACATCCTTTGATAACCACTGCTGTATATAATATAGAAATGCATATATAATATATAATAGGGAAGAAGAATATGACGTGTGAAAACTTTAGCTGTAAGCAATGCATTTAATTATGGTCAAATTCTTATGATCCATAATGGCTTGAGTAATGCAAAACAACTGCTTACAGCCAGATGACTCAACAGAATCTTCCCTCTACAGGCTTTCTATATGTTATTATATGTATTAGTATCACATGATTTACAGACAAGTTAATCAAGCAGCACTGACCAATTGCGGTGCCAATTAGTGAAATAAGCCACATGAACATTACTCTTGTGCCCGGGATGCCCAGGATGTTCATGGTCTTACTTGTATACATATTCACAAAGAATCCCTCGATTTCATAAAGTCGGCTTTCACAGTCGTGGTCACCATTGGCTCTAGTGCTGTGGGGCATCCGTGCCTAGTTCCCTCTCTCTGGTGTTTGGAACCCTCCATGGGTGGCCCAGAGCTAGCTGTGAGAACAGGCCTGCTGAAAGTGTAATCACTTCTCAGAGATGAGTCTGGGCCAAGAAAAAACTTTCTCCATGGTGGGGGTCAGAACACTTCGAGGACACCTACAAAGGGGATTGCCTTGGTGGTGATGCTTGAGATGCAACACATAGAGAGGATAGAGGACTCGACGAGGCTGTCCCCCTGAAGGGCTGTGTGTGTGTGTGTGTGTGTGTGTGTGTGTGTGTGTGTGTGTGTGTTTGTGGGAGATGTGTGTGTGTATGTGTCTGTTTGTGATGCGTGAATGTGTGTGTCCCTATGTGTGTGTGACACAAACACTTTCTTTGCCACCAACCAGTGCTGAGGGGAGAATTGCTGAGTGATTGACGGCTGGGGAGTTTTTTGATGGATCTGTCAACCCTGCTGTGTCTCATCCTCCTATCACTATGTCTCTTGTCTCTCCTAGAAAGACATCAGGCTACAACACGGCTCCAATCCTGTCGGAATCTAGTTTTGAGTGTAAAAACCTCACTGACTATATTTCCTTTCATTTCGTGCCTGTCTGGAGCTAAAGGAAATGGTGATTCGAACAGGAACAAGAAGTGTGTTTACGAATGCATGCACAGCGGAAAGATTGAGGCATTTTAGGAGGGAGGGTAGGAGCACCAAAGAGAAACATTTGTGAAATGTTTTACTTTCATGAAACATAAGAAATTATTAGAGAAATACATATTTTAAGGTCTTATATTTTAATAAGACCTTAGGGCCTTTTATACAAGGTGTGCTGACTGTAGAATATCAATTGGGAGTGGAACAGTGCAGTTTAAAGGCCTTCACTGTCTAAAGACAGCATGACCTCCAAAATTGTCTCCTAATGACATGCTATCAGTTTAACCGGTGGGAATTGAACCCAGGTCCCCGTTCAATAAAATTCCAAGTCACCTCTGATACTTGAACAAATTACATACTCGCTTGCATAGCATACACATACAAAAGTAACTTTTTATGATGCTTGATATATAGAGTCAAACAATATTTTAAACTACACCTTCAATGTTAGTTTGCTCTGTCAGCTGACTACCTTTACCTTACACCTGCCATGGCTCTTTCCGGTTGGTGTTCTGGTTTGCATTCCGGTTGGCATATTTGGCATTCATGGATGGCATTCCTTCAAGCCGAGGCAGGTTGAACGTACCAGGTTCTAGGAACCAGAATGCTACTGGGAAGCAGATGGCCATGGCACCAAACCACTCTGTAGTCTCACACTCACCTGGCTGGCCAAAGGCTTCCTCTCCCCAATCAAGCCAACAGGAAATAGTCTCTGCAGCCAGTGGCCCTCCTCCTCTTCTCTTTCCAATGCCAGCCTGCCAGGGTAGCACTCACCTCTATAGCCTTGGTGTTACTGCTCTTTTGGAATTCTAGTTTTAATGGTATTACTGGCATTTCTATCAAACACATTTGTATCAAACAGGTTTTATAGAAATCTGTTACTTCTTTCAGCTCTTTCCCCTCCATCCCCTTGCCTGAGGTTTTGACTAGATAACACAGCCACAAAGTGGCTAAGTTGTAAAAATTCATGAAAACAAAAAAAAATCAGGTTATGATAAGGCATAAGGTTAGCAGTGTGATTAAGGTTAGGGTTAGGTGTAGGGTTAGGGTTAAGGTTAGATTTAAAATCAGAAGATACATTGTAGAAACAGACAGGGTTTATGACTTTGTGGCTGTGTTAACTAGTGATGAACCTTGCCTGACAAAATGTTGCAGAAAATCAATGGCCAGCCCCACCGAGGTTCTCTCTCTTATTGATCTAGATTTGTTTGGTTTACGCGGTTCTCGCTGAGCACACCAATGTTTTTAATGGCATTCAGTGTATGCTGGAAATGCACTTGATCCTACTGATAGTATGTTAATGCAGAGTGAGAAGTTAAATGGACTTGGCAGACACTCTAAAAGAAAATTTCTCATCCAATAAGGCTGCCTCGCTCCGGCCCTTTCACTTTCAATGGAGTGTGTGGGCCTGCATTCATCTTCTCCTCTCTTTTATTCTCTTCCTTCTTCCCACAATGCAGTTCCTCCCGTCATCCGGGTCTACCCAGAAAGCCAGGCCCGGGAGCCAGGGGTGACGGCCAGTCTCCGGTGCCATGCTGAGGGCATCCCCAACCCACAACTGGCATGGCTGAAGAATGGCATGGACATCGCTACCAAGCTTTCTAAGCAGCTCACCCTGCAAGGTCGGTACCATCTAGTCTCGGTGGGGAAATGGGATATCAGATCTAGCAATGCTGGCATACATCTGGGTAGTGTTCAGTAGGGCACACTGAAGCGAAATGTTTTGCAACCAAAATGGAAGATCTGTGTAATTATTGGACAGCTATTACCTCTCTGTTTCACTCCATTTCAAAACTATTTCCACCTACTGAACAAAACCCTGGTTTAGTATACTGGATATACCTCATGTATTTTCCTAGTGCTTTCTTCTGCATGAATGACAGATCCAGTGTTCAACCCCTGAATCAGTCTCAGGGGTGTCACACCTAAATCATTCCCCAGATGTGCAGGCACCCTAGCGTTAGCGACAACTAGATCATCTCAATACACAATGACTCCCACTGCATGGGACAACTCTGCAAAGTCTCCCATTTTTACTTCTTCCAATTCAGTTAAGACCCCTCACTATCCCAACTCATATCCTATTAGACTCCGTTATGTAGGGGTGACTTTGATCAAAATTGCCAAGCGTCGCTGAGAGAGGAACTGCAAACTGTATTTTATCTGTCTGTGTCACACTTACTGACAATGTGTGTGCGTGTCTGCGTGTGTGCCTGTCTGTCTGTCTGTCTGTCTGTCTGTCTGTCTGTCTGTCTGTCTGTCTGTCTGTCTGTCTGTGTGCCTGTCTGTCTGTCTGTCTGTGTGTCTGTGTGTGTGTGCCTGTCTGTGTGTGTGTATGTGTGCCTGTCTGTCTGTGTGTGTGCCTGTCTGTCTGTGTGTGTGTGTGTGTGTGCCTGTCTGTGTGTGTGTGTGTGTGTGTGTGTGTGTGTGTGTGTGTGTGTGTGTGTGTGTGTGTGTGTGTGTGTGTGTGCGTGCGCGTGCACACGCACTCGTGTTATTGTTTGTCAACCAGCTAACGGAAGCGAGGTGCACATCAGCAACGTCCACTTCGAGGACACAGGGGCGTACAGTTGCATCGCCAAAAACGACGCCGGGGTGGATGAGGACATCTCCTCTCTGTTTGTGGAGGACTCAGCGCACAAGACCCGTATGTCATGATGTCTACTTTGTCCCTCTGTCTGTCTGTGTGTCCTTTCCTGGGGATAATGGAGACACGCAGCTCAAAACACTAAATAATTCATCCAGTCACTTGTTAATAGTGCTTAGGTGGTAAGGCTACGGAGACCAATGGTACCTCTTCTAGTGCAATGTTAATGGTCGTGTTTATTTTCAGCTCAGAATCTTCTTTAGTTGAAATTAGTACAGGGACAACGTAGAATTATCATACAAATACGTGCTCAGATCAGATACAGTCCCATTCATTGACTCTGACATTATTGTTGGCCTTTCCAAAATGTTCAACCCCTGATTGCGACCACATTGTCACTAATTCTCTCCTCTCCTAATAACGGCACGAAAAAAGCAAACCCAGCAACTCTAACTCTCAAGTCACTCACATGTCCCCTTTGATTATGCAATAGCTTTAGCTGCTGTCCCAGCGGCAGTGACACACTCCACACGAGCCGTCACACATCACAGGATCAAACTCTCTGGGGTCAGAAGTCAGTCAGTCGCCTCCTTTGATGTTTTGAAGCCACCGAGTATGATGAAACTGCTCAGCGGGTTGAAACACACACTGGCAACCATTTTGGATCATCCCCAACCCAGAGAACATACTTACTCTCTGGGGTCAGAAGTCAATCAGTCGCCTCCTTTGAAGCTTTGAAGCCACAGTGTATGATGAAATTGCTGAGGGGGTCGGCACGTTGGTGACCATTTTGGATCCACAACCCATAGTCAACATCAAAGAGATAGCAGTGTGGATGGTGAAATAGTCCACCATTATATTAGAAGGAAAAACAAATAATTAAATGGACAGGGCACACAGTTCAACTACCCAGCAGCACTCCAGAATGCATGTTTGACCTAGTCTGGTCTCTCCGTATTACCCCAGTGGGCTGCCTGCTTATCCAGGAGCTTGGTATCCTCGGGTTGCCTCTCTAGCCCCGAGGCTACGCTAGCGCTCTGAGTCAGTGTGTAAGCTGAAGCTCGGCTGTACGCAAGTGGAGAGAGAGAGAGAGAGAGAGAGAGAGAGAGAGAGAGAGAGAATCTGAAATATCCTGGTAATGTCAACTAGCATTCTATGTTTTGTTAACCTGACTTCAATGTATAATATCCATCACTGGACAGTGGGCTATACATACTGTAGCCTACTTTCTCATACCCATATTTTAACATCCACTTGTGAAAGACACTTGTGATCAGCTGATGCATGTGATATGGTCTATGTGAAATGCCCTCCATATAACCAGGGTAACTAGTGTCCCTAAACTGGCAGACTTTAACCTTAGCCAAGCTATTCCTAGACATCTGTCGTCTCCCCATTCCCTCCCTCCCTCCCTCCCTCCCTCCCTCCCTCCCTCCCTCCCTCCCTCCCTCCCTCCTCCCTCCCTCCCTCCCTCCCATTAGATAACTGTCTGCTGTGCCTCAGTGGATGTCGGCCCCTCAATGACCTCCCATCTGGGAACGATACAACGATACAACCTCAACCCCAATGCAGTCTACCAGCATTTGTTAGAGCTTGGTCTCCTTCATATCATCCATTCTGTTTTTAGGTAGATGTGATGTCATTCCACATATTATATTTTATTTTCTCCTGTCCACTATTTTCAATTTGTGAGTTATCACTCTTGCAAATGGCTCATTCGGCTACATAAATGGTTCATACATCAGATATCTAGTTTATATAAATAAATGTGACATCTTGACGGCCTTATTCAACATAGTGTTGATAGATTGCTAAAGTGGTCACAGTAATAGTAAGCAGCAGATGAGGTGAGAGACATGATACTCTGAGCGAAGAATGAACCCCACTCAGCGGATTCACCCAGAGCTCGTTCAAAGTCAAAAACCTGCTTCTCGCCACCACGTTAAAGTTAATTGTTTTTCTTGACGTCGTTGGTGCACTTCATCGCCGTCGAATAAATGAGCAGACTATATTCGGAGTGGTCCTTAGTCAACTGTCACCCGTGGTGGAGCGCAATTAATCTGACAGGAACCTCTGCTAAACTGGCATGAATATCTGCCCTGCACTTCAAAATGGCCGGCAATTATTTCTGGAGCGTCGGACGTCCGTGAGGCAGGGGTGTTTGTTGGTGTTGTTTTAGGTTTGCACCGGCCAAGGCACAGAGAGAGGGACATGGGCATACAGCCTATGCATGTGAGTACTGTGTGTTTGGGTGTGTGTCAACGTGAGTGTGTTAATGTGTGTGTCAATGTGTGTGTGTGTGTGTGGGTCAACGTGTGTGTGTGTGCAGGCGTGTGTGTCAATCGATGCCGATCACAGTTGATCACATCATGCTTTCACACTGTGTTGGCCACGGTTCACAGTCCCGGGTCTGCCTGTCTGGCTGTGGGTCTGTCTGTGGGTCTGTCTGTCTGGCTGTGGGTCTGTCTGTCTGGCTGTGGGTCTATCTGTAGGAGCTCCATTGTGAAGCATTTGTAAGGCCTTTGTATGGCATCCTTGAGCTTGTGTCAAGCATGTATGGTGCATTATTGTGAAGCGTTTACAACAGTATTTGGGTCCAGGAAACCCACAGGGAGTGCAGGCTTTTGTTATAGCCCAGCACTAACACACCTAATTCAACAAATTATCCCTTAGTTGAATCAGCCTTAAGCCCAAATAAAAAAATAAAAATAAAAATGTATGCGCATGAACGAGCGTGTACACGCTGGAATTAGAATGCACAGATGTGAACGAAAGAAACAGATGGGCTCCAGAGTCAACTGTGTCTATGGCGTCATAACGCATCAAATTAGAAATCAAGTCTATTTTTCTCATGTCTACGCAGAGCAATGCTGGTAAAATAAGAAGATAAATTACTTGGGTCGTTTGTAGAAAATTAATTAGAGGAATTGTTATGATCTTCCCTATGCTAAGTAGACTACGCTACGCAGTGTATATAAATTGACGCTCTCTACTCTCACGCGCATATTTTTATGCAATTGACGGCGTCTCTCTGTGTGATTTCGGCTTCCTAGGGTATTTTGAATGGGAGAGCTACAGTTTTTTAAAACGGCCCAGCACTAACTTGCCAATTTCAATGAATCATCAAGCCCTTAGTTAAATCAGCCTCAAAGGACATTGCCAATGATTGTATTATAAGACCAGCATGTGGCATTATGACAACTCAGTGAAGGCTGTCACTTTTCTCCCAGACGTAAATACACTAAGAGTGTACAAATTATTAAGAACTTTTCTGGTAGGGTATAGAGTTATGGTATAGAGGTAGGGTTCCCCAACTGGCGGCCCGCAGGCCAATTTTTATTTGGCCCCCCAAGCTTTCTTAAAAATAGATATACAGTATATAATACTTTTTTTTTTTTATTGTTGGACATTAAAGACTGTAAAAATACTGGCAAATCAGCTCCGGGTGATCTTAATTTGGGAAATCTGTTCCAAAGTATTCCCACACATAATAGAGAGATATACACTGAGTGTACAAAACATTAAGAACACCTTCTCATTCCATTACATAGACTGACCTGGTGAATCCAGGTGAAAGCTATGATCCCTTATTGATGTCACCAGTTAAATCCACTTCAATCAGTGTAGATGAAGGGGAGGAGACAGGTTAAAGATGGATTTTTAAGCCTTGAGGCAATTGAGACATGGATTGTGAATGTGTGCCAGGTGAATGGGCCAGACAAAATATTTAAGTGCCTTTGAATGGGGTATGGTAGTAGGTGCCCGGCGCACCGGTTTGAGTGTGTCAAGAACTGCAACGCTGCTGGGTTCTTCACGCTCAACAGTTTCGCATGTGTATCAAGAATGGTCCACCACCCAAACAACATCCAGCCATCTTCACACAACTGTGGGAAGCATTGGAGATAACATGGTCCAGTATCCCTGTGGAATGTTTTCGACAGCTTGTAGAGTCCATGCCCTGACAAATTGAGGCTGTTCTGAGGGCAAAAGGTGGTGCAACTCAATGTTAGGATGATGTTCCTTATTTTTTGTACACTCAGTGTATATATGATTCAAAATGTACAGTGGGGCTACAATTCAGTTTCCATCACTGGGAGGCTTAACATCTGTCTGGAAAGTACTTATTTGAAACCATCCAACACATTTATCCTGCTTTTTCTCCTGACGAGGTAAAATCACATGGGTAGCTCCATGCGGGACCAGATTTTCAATGGGTGTTTCAACTTCTCGCTGAAGAATTCCATTTGAGCATTACTCCGTATAGTATGACCAGGGTGTTTCTCAATCCAGCTAAAGTTATCCCTCCAGTAATGAAGCGTCTTTAAATCTACAGGATTAAGCTGCAAAAAGCAACTGCACCAACAAAAAAACATTGAACATTAATCCATTTACAGCGTTTCATGGAATTGGAACAGGAAAAACTTAAGTTGATGTACACTGAAGTCGGTGGTGATACAGCATAGTTGTTAGTGGGCAAAGCTTTCCATTTCGTGTTTGAACAGATTTTTCATCTTTCCCTTTAAAAAACCATGTTCATATTTAGTGTGGACAATCACATTCTCTCAATTCTTTGTATGGCATTTTATAAACTTCTATTTCAATCTTTCCATAAACTTCTATCCATTCATAACAGTCAGACCATGAAACAGACATTTTAATGTGTAGTAATAGATCCATATGAAATCTTATAGAGTACTGAGCTGTACATGGAACATTCAGCTCACCGCAACAGGGTCATCATCATGTCAATAAAGCCAGGCAGTATTTGGACAAAGGTATTTATAGCCAGCCATAATTAAAACATATCCTCAGTCTTGATTATACAACGCTGCCAGGTCAATTTGCATAACAACTGACACACAAAGTAGACGCAATGTGCCAATGTTGCCAGGCGACTCAATCCCAAACACAGGCTGATAAATTCAATGAATCACAGTGGGAGAAGAACATAGAGGAAGACACCCAGGGCGATTGTGTCACGATGCCTTTTTCCATTTGCATCTGCCGGCCTAATTAGCTAAGCTGGGGCTGCCTGGCTTCACCTGTTAATGCAGTCAGGAAGTCTGATGGCTGCGATGCCAGGATGTTCCTATCCACAGGCACTGTGCCCAAATGTCGCAGCCGTGTGCCCTTGTAAACAAATCGAGTTTGTGTTGTAACCTTGCTGACGGGAAGGTGTTGTTGTGTGGGTAGTGTCTGGCTGACGACTGCAGAATTCTGGCGCTCTTTATTTGGAAACAGTTATTCAGGCCCGGTTTGTGAACCCCGCCGCCCGCTGAAAGTGGCACATAGCTGTTTTCTAATATGGATGACGAATGTGATGTATGGGCACTCGTATGTTTTAGAACAAGCGCAATCGTTCTGCCTTGTGATGAATAGCATCTATTCACTGCGTTATTGGAAAAGACTTGGGCACTAAGATCTCATCTCACCACCTTACTCCTTCCTCCATTATCCCCAGCAGTCCCAATCTGATGCTTTTTTGAACATCACCAGAAACTGGAACAGAGCACCGTTTCACTCCCCTTTTCTTCCCACGTTAATCATTCCTCAACATCAGTTCTCTTGTGTACATTTTTAATGAGACCAAAATGTATGCATGAGTGCAACAGAGTGGGACTTGACGAAGCACTTTTGAAAGATTAGGCTTGACTAACAGGTCTGTCATGCCATTGCCGAAGCTTATTTTCTTTTGTACTTTTCTCTCTCTATTCTCTCCATCGCTCTCCACACAGCAGAAGAGAGGGTGAGAGAATGAGCAGTATCAGAATAGGGGGAGATTAGAATCAGAACTGAATTGGGGCCCGAGATTGGTTTGCCGACAGTCAGGAAAATGGAAGATGGAATGGAAACAGAGGGGGTTGTGGGGTGGATGAACAATAGGAGAAGGTCATTGCGCTTATACAGCGGGAAAATGAGGATAGTCAAAACAAAGAAATGGGGCTGTTATTTGCATCTGCCCCTGAATGGCAAAATCTTCCATTTTCCTCTGATAGGCCAAGCTCACTCAGTACGCAGGCTCTGGGTGTTCATCTGTACTTTTTAAGAGGCACATTACTCTCATCTCAAAAGGCTCTGAGGGTTTTGTGTGGTTGTATTCCAGATCATGCATTAAAGCCGCTTGGTTATTATGCAGTTTCCAATTCCATGTCATTAGTTGTCTCCAAGTGAATTTAATGAGAATTTACAGCCAAAAATAGTCTCACAAAATAATCATCTTTAATGACCCCTAGAACTCATCTACGCTTGAGATATATGTAGATTTTTAATGATGGCTAATACCCAAATACCCTAACACGTAAAACATATATTTTTTGACAGATAATTACCTGAGGTGTACATTTATTTCATTCAATATCATGTCAATATCATAGCATGTGGTACATGCTTGTGCAGTACAAACTGCAAATTTCTAAGGATGGCTTTTTAGTGGGGCTAACAACAAAACAAGAACAAATGTTGTAAAATGCTTTTTGTTTGTATGTATTTACAATATATCACCTGGACTGTGTTTCGCCCTCAAGTGTTTGGTATCAAACTATTCTCAAACTGGGGGTTTCTATTGGTTGTCTGTTGCACTAAGTGTCAAAGACACACTTTTCATAAAACATTAATTTTGTTTTGTCTTAGTTGGTGTGTGAATGCTCACAAAGGGACAACCATCGATTCCACACTAATGCACACTCTTGGTCTTTATTTTCTTGTCTTCCCTTCAGTAGCAAACATTCTGTGGAGAGAGGAAGGTATGTTTGTATTTAAACCATTTCAAATCAAATAAAATTGCATTGGTCGCATACACATATTTAGCAGATGTTATTGCGGGTGTAGCGAAATGCTTGTGTTCCTAGCTCCAGCAGTGCAGTAATATCTAACAATTCACGACAATACACACATATCTAAAAGTTAAATAATGGAATTAAGAAATGTATAAATATTAGGATGAGCAATGTATAAATATATATATTCATCTGGAGTACAAATACATATACAGTACCAATCAAACGTTTGGACATACCTATTCATTCCAGGGTTTTTCTTTAATTTTTTAAAACTATTTTCTACATTGTAGAATAATAGTGAAGACATCAAAACTATGAAATAACACATATGGAATCATGTAGTAACCAAAAAAGTGTTAAACAAATCAAAATATGTTTTATATTTGAGATTCTTTGAGTTTTTGCAAACCCTTTGCCTTGATGACAGCTTTGCACACTCTTGGCATTCTCTCAAACCAGCTTCATGAGGTAGTCACCTGGAATGCATTTCAATTAACAAGTGTGCTTTCTTAAACGTAAATTTGTGGAATTTCTTTCCTTATTAATGCGTTTGAGCCAAGTTCAGGGCTAAGTTCAGGGCAGGGTACTGGATGGAGGCCAGTGATGGCTATTTAACAGTCTGTTGGCCTTGAGATAGAAGCTGTTTTCAGTGTCTCAGTCCCAGCTTTGATGCACCTGTACTGACCTCGCCTTCTGGATGATAACGGGGTGAACAGGCCGTGGCTCAGGTGGTTGATGTCCATTGAATATCTTTTTGGCCTTCCTGTGACATCGGGTGCTGTAGGTGTCCTGGAGGGCAGGCAGTGTGCCCCCGGTGATGCGTTGGGCAGACCACACCACCCTCTGGAGAGCCCTGTCGTTGTGGGCGGTGCAGTTGCCATACCAGGCGGTGATACAGCCAGACAGGATGCTCTCAATGGTGCATCTGTAAAAGTTTGGGAGGGTCTTAGGGGCCAAGATTAATTTCTTCAGCCTCTTGAGGTTGAAGAGGCGCTGTTGCGCCTTCCTCACCACACTGTCTGTGTCGGTGGATCATTTCAGATTGTCAGTGATGTGTACGTCGAGGAACTTGAAGCTTTTCACCTTCTCCACTGCGGCCCCGTCAATGTGGATGGGGGCGTGCTCCATCTGCTGTCTCCTGAAGTCCACGATCAGCTCCTTCATTTTGTTGACGTTGAGAGAGAGGTTATTTTCCAGGCACCACTCTGCCAGGGCCCTCACCTCCTCCCTGTAGGCAGTCTCGTCATTGTTGGTAATCAGGCCCACTGCTGTTGTGTCATCTGCAAACTTGATGATTGAGTTGGAGGCGTGCGTGGCCACGCAGTCATGGGTGAACAGGCAGTACAGAAGGGGGCTGAGCACACACCCTTGTGGGGCCCCTGTGTTGAGGATCAGTGTGGTGGGGGTGTTGTTTTCTACCTTCACTACCTGGGGGCAGCACATTAGGAAGTCCAGGACCAGTTGCACAGGGCAGAGTTCAGACCCAGAGCTCTGAGCTTAATGAACAGTGTATTACTATAACATGTTATAAAGTAGATTAAATTACATTGATTGACACAAATTCCATGGACATGTCAAGCTGTCCTAATATGGACACTGTACATGAGTTTCTATAATGACAGTGTCTAACGAACAGTGTTGGGGGGTAGTTCCACTACATGTAATTCAACTAGTAATTTAACTACATTTTGTAGTAGCTTAGTGGTAGTTTAACTGAATTCAAATCTTAGTTACTTTTACTATTATTATTTTTTGCCATGTTAGTGGTGTAGCGAACTACTGGAATTACCCACTAAAGTTTTTGCAAGCCCAAAAATACGACCCCCTATTTATTTACTCTCCCTGACCACTGGGCTAAGCTGACATACTCTCTAGCTGTCACGCAGTTCTTACAGTCATGTTTCTTAACTTTGTATTATATGACACTTCAGATTATTATTTTTACAAGGTAGTTTTGAGGTACTACTTTTTCAAAGTATCTTTTGTTAAAGTATATTTCTCTTACGGGTAGCTTTACTGTAGCTCAACTTCTTCCAGTGTAAAGTAATTGGTAGCTTGTAACAATATGTCATTTTCCCAGTTATATTGAACTAGCGAATTACCTCCACTGTTAAGTTTTAACTTACTTATTTTTTAAAGTAAAAATACTTTAAAGTACTACTTAAGTAGTTTTTATATGTGTCTGTACTTTACTTTACTATTTAAATTTTTGCCCACTTTTACTTTTACTTCACTACATTCCTAAAGAAAATAATGTACTTTTTACTCCATACATTTTCCCTGACACCCAAAAGTACTTGTTACATTTTGACAGGAAAATGCTCCAATTCACACACGTATCAAGAGAACATCCCTGGTCATCTCTACTGTGTCTGCCTCACTAAACACAAATGCTTTGTTTGTAAATTACGAGTGTTGGCGTGTGCCCCTGGCTATCCGTAAATAAAATAAAACAAGAAAATTGTGCCATCTGGTTTGCTTAATTTAAGGAATTTGAAATGATTTATACTTTTACTTTTGATACTTAAGTATATTTTATCAATTCCATTTATTTTGATACTTAAGTATATTTCAAACCAAATACTTTTAGAGTTTTACTCAAGTATACTGAAAAAATATATAAATTCAACATGTGACAGTTTCAACTATTTTACTGAGTTACAGTTCATATAAGGAAATCAGTCAATTGAAATTAATTAATTAGGCCCTAATCTATGGATTTCACATGACTGGGTAGGGGCGCAGCCATGGGTGGGCCTGGGAGGGCATAGGCCCACCCACTGGGGAGCCAGGCCCAGCCAATCAGAATGAGTTTTTATTACAAACAGAAATACTCCTCAGTTTCATCAGGGTGGCTGGTCTCAGACGATCCTGCAGGTGAAGAAGCCGGATGTGGATGTCCTGGGCTGGCGTGGTTACACATGGTCTGCGGTTGTGAGACCAGTTGGACGTACTGCTAAATTCTCTAAAACGATGTTGGAGGTGGCTTATGGTAGAGAAATAAACATTAAAATCTCTGGCAACAGCTCTGGTGGACATTCCTATAATCAGCATGCCAATTGCATGCTCCCTCAAAACTTGAGACATCTGTGGCATTGTGTTATATGACAAAACTGCACATTTTAGTGGCCTTTTATTGTCCCAAGCACAAGGTGCACCTGTGTAATGTTCATGCTGTTTAATCAGCTTCTTGATATGCCACATCTGTCAGGTGGCTGGATTATCTTGGCAAAGGAGAAATGCTCACTAATAGGGATGTAAACGAATTTGTGCACACCATTTGAGAGAAATAAGCTTTTTGTGCATAAGGAACATTTCTGGAATATTTTATTTCAGCTCATGAAACATGGGACCAACACTTTACATGTTGGATTTATATTTTTGTTCAGTATAGTATTTTACTGGGTGACTTTCACTTGAGTCATTTTCTATTAAGGTATCTTTACTTAAGTATGACAATTGAGTTATTTTTCCACCACTGGTTTTAACTGTGCTGTGCGTCATCCAGTAGTTTGTTGTTCACCTTGTAACAAACCCAGCGTCTGACTTGTAACAAGGTTGTATTTCTCACCCAGGTCTTGGAATTGCCAATATGTTCTATGTGTTTTACGAGGATGGTATCAAAGTCATCCAGCCAGTGGCATGTGAGATCCAGAGACACATAAAGCCCAGCGAGAAACTACTGGGACTTCAGGTAAGACGCTTTCCACAACAGAAACACTTCGATTTCATATAGCATTGTGCTAGGTGTTGGGTTACTGCTAGTAGATTAGCTGTTCGCTAATTAGCATGATTAGCTTGGGGACCAATCACCCACAGTATGATTCATTCAGGCTTTCTAACAGAAACACCTTTTCTTCATGTAGCATTGTGCTCGGTATAGAAGTCTATCTTAACAAATTAGCTCTTGCTAGTTGTTAGCTAAACAGTGTTTGTATAATTCGCTTAGGACCGACCAACTTCAGAGTCTTTGATAATTATCAACTCTTTGATTGTATTTGTTTATTTGATCTTGCTAACCTGCCACATAATATTTCATACAGTGGAAGTAGTTGCATCTCATAACAAATAGGCAGTGGCGTACCGCAGTTTCTACACATTTTGCTATGGGGCAAAGAGAAACATTTATCCAGCAATTCTACATATATTGCCTTGGGGCAGAGAGAAAAATGTGCAGTTTAAAGCTAATATCCAGCAATTCTATACGTATTGCCATGGGGCAGAGAGAAAAATGTGCTGTTTTATAGCTAATCTCCTGCTATTCTACACATTTTGCAATAAGGCTGAGGGGAGTGGGGGGTCTCTAGGCCCCCCCACCTTTTTTTTATTTAACCTTTATTTAACTAGGCAAGTCAGTTAAGAACAAATTCTAATTTACAATGATGGCTTACACCGGCCAAACCCGGACAACACTGGGCCAATTGTGCGCCGCCCTATGGGACTCCCAATCACGGCCAGTTGTGATACAGCCTGGAATCGAACCAGGGGGTCTGTAGTGACGCCTCAAGCTCTGAGATGCAGTGCCTTAGACCGCCACGCCACTCGGGAGCCCACCTTGCGGAGGCTGCGGGGGTGTGTGGTAGGCCAGTGGGCTGTGGGGGTGTGTGGTACAAATAGGGAGTTAATTGTCTCTCTGCGTGTCGCTCTGCTCATGTATTTGATTAACTGAAAGATCATGCACTTTTGCACTCCCAAAAGTCTCTCTCTCTCTATCTCGTCAGGCTCCTTGTTGAATTGCCATTTGAAGTTGAAATGGTTCTCACTCTCTGCTGCGCAATCCCTTTTCAACCAGTGTATTATTCAAAGCAGGTCGCTGATAGATGCCTCTTACATTTACACATGTACTCAAATGGGTGCTTTCCTCCTTTTCCCCTTTCATCGATTGGACAGCTGTTATGTGCGATGGCGTGCCATGAATGCACAACGATCAGGCCCGGGCTCCTCGGAGAGATGGTGTCTGTATTAGAATATCAATCACGGTGAACTCTATGGCAGCAGCAAATGCACTGTCTACAGGGAATGTTGTGTGAGTACATTAGCTCAGAGGCTTAAGTTCAGTCTGGAAATGGCGCTCACGTCTTACGTTCTTCATCCCCAGTGTAGATGAGCATTGATTGATCGTTCATGGTAACGACCCAACAATTAATTTTCTTAACTAGCATATGAGCATCTTACTGTGATAAAGTGCCAGATGAAGAGGGGATGCAATGCTGTTAGGAATTCCTAGTACAATGAGTAGGGAGGCGGGCATATTTCCTGAGGCAGGAAGCAAGGGGCGCTACAGAACATGTTTTTTTAGGTTGGTTTGTGTTTGTTGTGTCCAAGGCTAAGGACTAGTCTTACTTGTACCACAAAATCAAATATGATCTACAAAGCACAAATTGTCCTCAGGCAGCTTGTTCGCCTGCCAAGCTTCAAATTATGTTTTCTATTCTTCTAAAGCCATCCATTCGATCCAAGGACAATGTTGGTGGAACTGACAAGTTCTTCTTCTGCTTAGCTGCCTAGAGTTTCACACATGCTCAGTTGCGACATACTGCAGTGTTGTCTACAGGAGGGTAGAGGTCTACAGGAGGGTAGAGGTCTACAGGAGGGTAGAGGTCTCCAGATGGATTCTGATTTGATAGTGGCAGAAATTAGAAATCTGATTAAATCCCAGAGGTTTTAATAGTTTTGCTCACAAACACATCCATGAAAATGAATATTCATTTATCTTGTTGACTGCCAAGTCTGTGATTGAAAGTAAATGGTCTAACAGTTACATTTGTCATCTGAATACATAAACATGAGCACCCACGTGAACATAAGCACTTGAACTAAGACCTACTGTATGTGTAGTATTGGCATGGTATATTGGCAAATCAACACGACACCATCTTCGCCTCGTTCTGAAAGTCATCCTCTCTGCCCAGTAGTACCCACACACAAACCAACGGCCACACACACACACACACATACACACACACAAACTCCGCCATTCAAACTCTCTGCTGGACATCAAATCTTGGGTTTAGCGAGGGGATTGGGCCCGTGGCGGTGTGGCGATGTGTGACACCTGTCAGAGAAACCCCCCTCTGTGACAGTAGGATGCGACTGCATGAGACAGAGTTCATCCTTCTAACGCCATGGCCCAATTCGGGCCATGAGGCCTCAAACAAATCCTCCCACAGCCCAGAACAGAGATCAGACGCTGGGGCTGAGCCGAGCTCACATGCCACGGGAGGGGACAGGGAGGGGATACAGGGACAGAGCAGGGGATAGAAGAAGAGAGCCTGCACAGCTGAGTCCACACGTGCACAGCATGCCAATTTTAGCCAGGTTGAGGGGGGTGGATATAGGGACAGTGGTGGCTTGCACACAGGCGGTAGGGAGATTGGAGATGTTGGTTCTTGCATAACATACCAGAACACAGCAAACCGTGTGTGTGTATTGCTGTTGTGACGAGAGGCTTGGACTTGGGGATGGCTGATAAAATAATGTACATTTTAGTAATTTAGCAGACTCTCTTATCCAGCGCTTCAGGGGGACTCTGCTGTCCTAGCTTCAGGGGGACTCTGCTGTCCTAGCTTCAGGGGGACTCTGCTGTCCTAGCTTCAGGGGGACTCTGCTGTCCTAGCTTCAGGGGGACTCTGGTGTCCTAGCTTCAGGGGGACTCTGGTGTCCTAGCTTCAGGGGGACTCTGGTGTCCTAGCTTCAGGGGGACTCTGGTGTCCTAGCTTCAGGGGGACTCTGGTGTCCTAGCTTCAGGGGGACTCTGGTGTCCTAGCTTCAGGGGGACTCTGGTGTCCTAGCTTCAGGGGGACTCTGCTGTCCTAGCTTCAGGGGGACTCTGCTGTCCTAGCTTCAGGGGGACTCTGCTGTCCTAGCTTCAGGGGGACTCTGCTGTCCTAGCTTCAGGGGGACTCTGCTGTCCTAGCTTCAGGGGGACTCTGCTGTCCTAGCTTCAGGGGGACTCTGGTGTCCTAGCTTCAGGGGGACTCTGGTGTCCTAGCTTCAGGGGGACTCTGGTGTCCTAGCTTCAGGGGGACTCTGGTGTCCTAGCTTCAGGGGGACTCTGGTGTCCTAGCTTCAGGGGGACTCTGGTGTCCTAGCTTCAGGGGGACTCTGGTGTCCTAGCTTCAAGGGGACTCTGGTGTCCTAGCTTCAGGGGGACTCTGCTGTCCTAGCTTCAGGGGGATGAAAGAAGATAAAGAACTTGGTTTTTAATGTGTGATTTTTATCAATGTTGCATGATACATGTACAGTATTAACTGTTTGTGGGTGTGGGTGTGTGTGTTTGTTTGTTTTTTATTTTCAGGCTGAGGTTTGCCCCAAGTCAGCGGGGGAGGCCGAGCAGAAGTGTGTGTGGTCATCGGCGGTCAACGTGAAGGACACGTTTATTTATGTTACACAGCCAACCTTGGCCAGGGTGCTTGTGGTCGACATCACATCTCAGAAGGCTGTCCAGGTAATTTCGGCCCCGAAAGTGTAATAATCAACATCACCTTCCTCTTTGGACAGGTTCTGTTGTGGAGTGTTATGCAGTAAACACAATAACAACCAAATACGGCATCCATATTAGGAAGTCCCTTAGTTGTCAAACGAAACAACAATTGGCTACAAAGCAATGGCTGTAATGTTGTCTTGTTATAAAAATTTGTTATTGTGCCTTTTTCATATCTGCGCCTATTCTCCTCACTCCAATTTGTCAATTTCCATGGAAGCCTTGAGTCGAAAGGACCTTGAATATGTGTTTCACACTTTCAATGCAAATGTGTTTTTATGTTGTTGTTTTTTACCCAGGAACCGTTTATAAAGCAAATGTTGAACAAATGATGAAGTTGATGTGTCAGAGAGGGTTACACTATTCACAACAACTGACAATAATGTAGCACAAGCTCTAGCTATTCAAGGGGAAGGACACAGCCTTTTTCACAAAGCTTCAGTTGAGTCAGAATTCATTTTGATACAAATGCACTGTCCTTCATCCAGGAACTCAGTTACTTAATGTGATAAAGAGTTGGGTTTCATTGTTTGAATGTCCTTTCCTTAACCTGACCAAAATATGTGTGCCTTTTTTTAAATTCTAAAACCAGTGAAAGCTGGTGCCAGTACTCAATTGACGTCCTTTTTAAAAATAACTTTGTCCTTTTACAACTAGTATAGTTGGTGTAGTGTAGGGTAAACCCACATAAAGGCTGTTTACACACCTGTTGTGGAAAAATGCATTGAAAATATAGGGAGTGTTACTTTATTCACTTTAAACGGTGATCAATGTTTACCCACCTATTGTTTTACCTCTACGTCACTGCTGACCATGACGTCACAACAACAAAAAATGTCAGCCTGACATTGCAGTTTTGCCTGATGGGAATGGTTATGATGAACGAAAACGATCCAATGTTCTTACAGTAGGAGGGTGCCTTAAGCAGGTTGTCTATGTTCTGTCTTAAAAAGGTGTGTGTGTGTGTGTCTCGGAGTAAAAGGACTCTGCAGGGGGACCAGAAGGTGCCCAATTTCTGCTGCAGAAGACTCCCCAGGGCCCACCGGTAGTCAGGTTGTTGTGCTGGTGACCACCACAGGCTTGTTATTGGGTCACCTGGAGGTTTGGCTTCATTACTTTAGATGAGCTAACACTAATTAGCCACCTGATCCTCGCTCAGCTCTTCCAAGGAAAGAAAAATGGCGGTGTCTCCATTTGTTACTCACTTTCTCTTTTCACTTTGAAAATGTAGTTGTACTTTAAATTGACTGGCTAGGTGTAGCTTTAAATTAACTTACTAGGTGTAGCTTTAAATTGACTGGCTAGGTGTATCTTTAAATAGTGTGGTGAGAAATGTCCTACATATCATAGTTGGTACCACTGTATTGTATGCATTATACATAAACTTTATAAAGTTGTATTTATTTCAATAAAAAATCACTGTACTGGATTTATTCTGTCTAATTCATAGCATAGCCACTATCACAGACAGAGAGTAGGTACATGTGATTATGGATTGAGTAACACTCCTCCAGAGGCAGGAGGGGAGGAGAACAACACCTGTTCCCTCTGATGACCATACCCTCAGAGATTAGCTAGGACTCAACACGTCTCTCTCATATCTCCTCGTATGATAAATCCCCTCACGACGTGTTTACTCTCACTGTAATACCATACGCTTTACCATGAAGCAGCCAGTTAAAATGCTCCATTAGGATTTTACAGTAGACAAAACGTGACATTACGGGAAGGACAAAAATACTACTTCACCATTTAGCTAGTTTTTTGTGTCTGCTCTAATTTCCTAGAAAGAATGACAATTATAGCTTTTTGCACCAAACTAGCATTGTTGTTTTTCTCTCTATTCTCATCGTGTGTTGGCTAATGTCAATCTGCACCTGAGTGGACATAATGCACGAGAGCCACTCGGCTGCCACAGACATGTCTCATCCGTCGGAACCGACTGGAACACATCATAGCCAGGTGTCAAGGAATGGACACGGATTGAAAGCGATTTCTTTGTTGTTGTAGAGCAATTGCCACTGTTACTGCTCAATTTGAAATGCTGCTCCACCTTCAAACACCTCATACATAAAAAAGGCGAGCCTCCCCTCTGTCTTGTTAAAAAGGAAAACTTGATTCTTCCTGTCAAATCCAATGCATTAGCAAGCGAGGAAAGTTTTGATATGCGCTGTACTGACTGTCAAAGTGTATATCTGTTCAAAAACAGTGTTGAATTGTCCTGAGTTGCTCTTAAGTGCAGTCATGGCTTCAAATAGTTGCACTTGTGTCAAGCTGTGCCTGATTGAGCTCTCCTGGCATGATGAAACCAATGCAAAAGTCCCAAAAGTCCACCTGGCACTCCAGAAAGGCAAAAGCGTGATGAGACTAGTTAAGTGCAGTGGTATCTATATGAGGTTTGTTCTTGTGTGTGCTTTCAGACGGTGAGCACTGACCCCTACCCAGTGAAGCTGCACTATGACAAATCCCACGACCAGGTGTGGGTCCTCAGCTGGGGAGACATGGAGAGGAACTTCCCCACTCTGCAGGTAACTGTTTGATATTACAATACATAGAGGAGTGTCATGTGTTGGTTTTGATACCTTCTTGATGCTAAAGTGGGCCTATATATGTCAAATACTATAATGTTTAGTGTAACTCACTGTTTATTGACAATACATCTATTTGTTGTGAGAAGGCGTAAAAACATTGTGATGTGACATTTTCAGAACACTTACAATTGATGTGCCTTCTTATAATTACTATTCTTCCAATGGGACACATTCTCAACTGTCAATCCAAGTTTTGTCAACAGCCTTTTCCCAGATAGCACAGTTCTAGGTGGCATTTTCTGTTTGCAGCTCAATACAAGTTATTAGCCTGCACTGCTGCTGGGTTGTTAGGAGGTGCCAGTCTCTCTAGTGCATTGTGGCATAATTAAGACACACACATACACAGGGCTTCTCCTCCCAGTGTGAGTTTGTGTCAGAGGAGATACAGAAGGCAAACACAGTGAATAATTCATGGAGCTCATGTTAAATATCTCCCCCATCTTCTCCTCCTTTCCCCTCCCTCACCTGTCTCCTGGTGTGGTGCTAGGTGATCAATCAGGCCAGCGGGAGTGTGTCCCACCATACAGTCCACACCCAGCCGGTCGGCAGACGCTTTGATAGGGTGGATGATTTCTTCATTCCCGCTGCTAGCCTCATCATTAATCATATCAGGTATGTCAGTGTCGGTGCGTGTGTGAGTGAGAGAGAGTCAGTGTGTGTTTGTGTTTGTGGGTGTGTGTGCGAGAGAGTTGGTGTTTGAGAGTGAATCTAAAGACAGTCGTTTAACTCCCGAGCATTACCACCTCCCGCCTCGGACCAGCGCCCCACTGCCTTCAGAAAAGTGGGGTTTGGCGCGTTCACTGAACCACCACTTGTCAGCAACAAAGCGTCGAAATATGCGGAGCAGATCGATTTGGACCATGCGCTTTTGCCGGACACTCACTGAGACTCAGTCACAAGCTGCTGACCCACCGAAGCTTAACTTGATACAGAAGGCTGGCGCTTTACCAAGTTGGAGTGGTGGAGGGAACCAAGTGCCACTCCGGGATTTCAGGATGTTAACAGTCTCCCGGAGAGTTACGTTCGCTAGCCCTAGTTGTAATTAGGTCCACCAAGATCTGCCTGAAAGGGTTGCTAAAAAACACGGCAGTAATGAGAATGTATGTTCAGAAAGCCAAACATCATAGTCTCTCAGATGAAAATAAACAAAAATAAATGTTTTATTAACCCTAATTTTGACCCCAGCTGTATATTTTTGATGTATTTCAGAGGTGGTTTATTACAGTACGTGGCCTAATATCTGTGCACTTCCAGATAAGGGTAATTCCACCATCACAGAGTGATGCTGAGACTCAGATTTTTCACTTTCAAATGTATGTCAAACAAAAACCAATGATTGCAAAGTAAACCATACTTGAAGAACAGTGCAGATGCAAAGTTTGATAACAGAATGATGGTTTGTGCTGTTGGTGCCATCATTCTGTTACCAAACTTTGCATCTGCACTGTTCTTAAAATAAATGTGTATTTGTAAAATGTTCAGTGGAAATTGTTAAAAGTTGTCCTTATGCATAGAGTTGATTTGTTTAACTTTGCAGTCATTAGTTTTTGTTTGGCATACATTTTAAAGTGATACCTCAGTCTCAGCATCACTCTCTTACGGTGGAATTGCCCATAACATATTTAGGTTTGGATACATCCCTATGGCCTAACTATGTTGATCCTTTTCCGCCCCAGTATTAGCTAGTTATTGCTTATACATGACGCCATGCTAACAAGAAATAATGACCATCTCTAGTATTAGCTAGAATCTAGCTAGATTAAAATGCCTCTTTTTTTTATGTGAAAGTTCTGGTCTCTCCACAAGCCATTACTGCAAAGGTTTCACTTAGTGGACTCCCTTGAGCTCTCCTTTTACTTATAATTCAGCATTAACTAGGGTTGGGCTGCATACCTTATATACCGTATATCGGGGTATTTGGAAATATCCACGGGATGGTTTTTCAATACCGTTGAAACTATTTATTATACGTTTTTTTTTTAAATAAATGTCAATATTTTTTGCTACTTTTTAAGTAAATACCAGCAGTCAACTTGTGCAATACGTTAGGAGATTAAGCAGATCGCTCTCTTCATTTCACATGCCACATAATTTTTCATTATGAAGCTTGCCGGTATTCCCCAGTCACATGTTGTTTGTTTACAAGCACACAACGACAAGAGACCGGAGCCTTGTGAGTCACTCACTGTTGTGCAGCACACACCAAGTGATCTAGCTAGTAACAGTATGGAATTCACAACTGGCACACGTTAGTGAATGCTAACCTCCCCTGTTATTGTAATGGTGAGAGGCTAGCATGTCTTGGGGGTATGATATCTGTGCGTCTGGAACTTTCTCACTCATCATTATCCACGATTAATTCAGGACAATCCATAATGTTGGTAGCATCCACATGAATGTAGAAGTGTTTAGAAACATATTATATTCTTATTTACAATAAAATTACTCCAAAATGACACTACATTATTTACTAACAGCAAATGCATCCAACACATTTATAGAGTCACAAGTTTGATGAAATCATTGTGTGCTAGAAATATGGGACCAAATACTAAACTTTTGACTACTTTCATACACATATAAGTGAATTTGTCCCAATACTTTTGGTCCCCTAAAATGCTGTAATTTCTAAACGGTTCACCAGATATGGATGACAATTAACGCTGACAGTCTGCACTTTAACCTCATAGTCACTGTATAGTTTCAAGCCAATACAACAAAAAATGTGTCACTGTCCCAATACTTTTGGAGCTCACTGTACACTACCAGTCAAAAGTTTGGACACACCTACTCATTAAAGGGTATTTATTTTTAATTTATTTTTACAATTGTTTACATTGTAGAATTATAGTGAAGACATCAAAACTATGAAATAACACATATGGAATCATGTAGCAACCAAAAAAGTGTCAAACAAATCTAAATATCTGTTATATTTGAGATTCTTCAAATAGACACCTTTTGCCTTTACGACCGCTTTGCACACTCTTGGCATTCTATCAACCAGCTTCATGAGGTAGTCACCTGGAATGCATTTCAATTAACAGGTGTGCCTTGTTAAAAGTTAATTTGTGGAATTTCTTTCCTTATTAATGCGTTTGAGCAATCAGTTGTGTTGTGACAAGGTAGGGGTGGTATACAGAAGATAGCCCTATTTCGTAAAAGACCAAGTCCATATTATGGCAAGAACAGCTCAAATAAGCAAAGAGAAACGACAGTCCATCATTACTTTAAAACATGAAGGTCAGTCAATTCGGAAAATATCAAGAACTTAGAAAGTTTCTTGAAGTGCAGTCACAAAACCATCAAGCTGTATGATGAAACTGGCTCTCACGAGGACCGCCACAGGAATGGAAGACCCAGAGTTACCTCTGCTGCAGAGGATAAGTTCATTTAGAGTTACCAGCCTCAGAAATTGCAACCCAAATAAATGCTTCACAGAGTTCAAGTAACAAACACATCTCAACATCAACTGTTCAGAGGGGACTGTGTGAATCAGGCCTTCATGGTCGAATTGCTGCAAAGAAACCACTACTAAAGGACACCAATAATAAGAAGAGACTTGCTTGGGCCAAGAAACACGAGCAATGGACATTAGACCGGTGGAGATTTGTCCTTTGGTCTGGAGTCCAAATGTGAGAATTTTGGTTCCAACCACCGTGTCTTTGTGAGACGCGGTGTGGGTGAACGGAAGATCTCTGCATGTGTAGTTCCCACCGTAAAGCACAGAGGAGGAGGTGTTATGGTGTGGGGTGTTTTGCTGGTGACACTGTCTGTGATTTATTTAGAATTCAAGGCACACTTAACCAGCATGGCTACCACAGCATTCTGCAGCGATACGCCATCCCAACTGGTTTTGGGCTTAGTGGGACTATCATTTGTTTTTCAACAGGACAATGACCCAACACACCTCCAGGCTATGTAAGGGCTATTTTATCAAGAAGGAGAGTGATGGAGTACTGCATCAGATGACCTGGCCTCCACAATCCCCCGACCTCAACCCAATTGAGATGGTTTGGGATGAGTCGGACGGCAGAGTGAAGGAAAAGCAGCCAACAAGTGCTCAGCATATGTGGGAACTCCTTCAAGACTGTTGGAAAAGCATTCCAGGTGAAGCTGTTTGAGAGAATGCCAAGAGTGTGCAAAGCTGTCATCAAGGCAAAGGGTGGCTATTTGAAGAATCTCACATATAAAATATATTTTGATTTGTTTAACACTTTTTTGGTTACTACATGATTCCATATGTGTTATTTCATAGTTTTGATGTCTTCACTATTATTCTACAATGTAAAAAAGAAAAACCCTTGAATGAGTAGGTGTCCAAACTTTTGACTGGTACTGTATACACACACTCACTCAAATACACTACACTGATACTCTCACACCAAACTTACACACATTCACGTATGGACACACACACATTCCCCTATATGCACTAGATTGAACTTCCCAGGTGTGATAGGTAGGCGGACTCCCACCCTTTAGGTCGAATGGAAAGCACAAACCCCGCCCACTCTGGACAGATCAAACTCAATCAAGCACACCTACTGATAGCTTTTCATGCTAAGTAACTCCCTTAGCCTCAGCCAAGATCGATCCATTGTGGGTGTTCCCAACAACTCCCCCAAACCAATATGCAGTCAGTGCACCTCACAGCACAAAACAGGAGTCCAGGGCATTAAACATCATAATATACAAAGGCTTTGAAGGCTTTTAGATTTGCCAGGCAAAACCATCCGGGGGCATTGGGGAGCTGCGAATCAATGCCAAGGATATGTTGTTGTGCATAAGGCCTTTTTAAATACCCTATCCCTTGGAACCTTCTGATAACGCGGCTTACAAGAGCTCTTGATTGTGATCTTAGGGCGCATAGTCTCTAGTCAATGTTTTTGCCGACTATTATTGAGGTCTTGGACTTCAATTCCGGTCCAATCTTTTGTGCTGTTATGTCTATTTCGCTTGGTGGTGAGCCGACAGGGCTGAACGTTTTGTTGGCTGTATTGTATGTCATGTTTTTACATTTCTGTCTGTGAATGGACAATGGCCAGTAAGAGTCTGTCGGTAGACCTTGCAGTGTTCATGTGGATGATTTAATATACATGAATTAAAATGTATTTTTTATTTTCATATTGGAAGATGGTTAGACAAGGACATTAATAACCCATACATAACACATTCATAACCCATACATGATACATTCATAACCCATACATGACACATTCATAACCCATACATAACCCATTCATAGCAGTGCATAATATTATTTTTTTACATGCTTATGTCAACCATAGCAAGCTGATGTATTCATTATGTCACAGTACTGCAATGATACGTATGTGGTGGTAGACATGAGCATTTCATCAATGTTTATGTTGCATATGTGTTATATATTGAGTTGATTTACTGTCCATTATAAACATAGGGGTACAGTGGGAGGTCCTTTCATATTCTACAGTTCTCTAATATTTATTAACATCCAGGTATTCCCACAATAAACCCTGCAGGGCATAACAAACGACTTTCTTTAGGAGCTCACATTCATTAAAATAATTGACTAAACTTCACACCATTCTGCTAGTAAGCAAACTCTTTAATGTGATGTTCTTCCTTAGCAGGTATACATCTTGCACTGCCTTGTTTTTTGTCAATTTGCTATTAATTGTACAGTAAGCCTAATGGAAATAGCAACAAGATTAGTTGGCATGTAATTTGGGCGGAGTGGTGGGTTCAACAAATAAATATGAAACCTTTTTTTTGGTTGTCTCGCCTATTAGCGACAACTTTATTTTCCTCTGTTTATGAATGGAGTTCCAGTGAACCAAAAAGCAAACTATTTTGAAGTATGCAAGCAAAAGTCCAACAAAGTATACAGCTCATAACTCAACACACAATAGTTACTTTTCACATCATTTCACAGTATTTGGAAAAATATGCATAGTGTACCCATAATGGGAGGCAAGCTAAAAACAAAACAACAAAAGTCAACTGCAAATTTGTATTTTGCTCAATGTGTTGATACATGATATTGGTTTACAAGCAAAGCCAGCCCATTTTTCTTGATCACTTTTTCAAAAAAACTTCAGGATTAGTCATTTTTAGACAAAATAAAGCTGAAGGCAAAATTGTCATATTGACCTTCATATATCAAGCACTCTGTTTTATACTACTGTAGATGTGCTAAATTCACTGATCTGTCCTATTGTACACATTTGTAGAGTAGGGACATTTATCATAGGGACTAGGGATGTCCTACAATGTACACCTACTAATGATACGTTCTCATAGCACTTCATTGTATTCATAGTTGCTTGCACTGACACAGTACTCTACCAGGATTCAACCAACAACATAATTTTATTTTCCTTTCTCCTCTTTCTCCCATAGATCAAATTATAGTTTTTGTTTTAATGTGTTATCTTTGAATTCATTTCGCTCCCTGTGGGTGTGCTTTTTTTTATTCGACAGTGCTCTTGTTGGGATAAAAAGCTCCATGGGAAGAATTCCTGGGGATTTTGTGTTGGAAGTTGGAACATTCTAGAATCTCCCAAAGTCAATTTTTAAAGGGTATTTATTTATCAAAAGATAAAGTAAATGGCAATGGACCATGCAGTCGCTCCTATCTCATTATAACCCAATGCAGCACCTAGTTCACGTCAACCATCAGTCCCTTTGATGACAAAGTCCCCAGCCCTAGCTTCCCAAATGGACTATACAATCTCTGGATCAATGCTTTTCTTCACAGTGCTGAAAATATGCTCCATCACTCTCTAACAGCGAATTTCTGTCCACATGAAGAGACAGCGGGGGCGTTTAAAATTGCATAAAAGAAGATGGATGATACCAAGATTGAAGTGCATGTCAGAATTAATCAGACAGCATTCAGATTTAATTGAGCCTTGTCGGCCCCGCACATTCTCCCTCCAGACTTTAAAGAGAGAATTCTAATGTGTCATTATCACTCCTCTCTGGATTTGTTATGTATAATATAGTATTTTTAATGATTAATATGCCCATTGAAATCTACTACTGTAAAGCATAGGGCAGACAATTTCAACTCAGCATGCACAGATTGCTCATCTGAGTCGATAAGAAAATGGCCACTGAAATGTCTAGACCGTATCCACCGCGCTCTTCTCAAACCAATCTAAAGGTATTTTCTTTGAGGAACTGAGATATTGTAGCTAAAAGATTCACACACCCCTCTGTCAAATCTATTTAGTCCATTCAGAGTATAATAATAGGAGAGGTGGTGCAAATGGAAGGTCCTGTCACTGTTAAGATATTCATCACAAAATGTGCACCTATTCAATATTCAAATGTGCACCTATTCAATAGACCTAGTACTTCTCTCGACAATCTTAAATGTAATTCTACCCTCCACAATTGTAAATATAACTGTAGTCTTGGTGAAGGTTTGCATTATTTCTAATCTAGCACCACTATGCAGTGTGAATCAGGATGCATGTGCAAATTGATTCAAGGCTGTAGGTTTAATGTGCACCATTACTTAATTAATTAATTAATTAATAAGCATAAAATAACTTTTACAATTTTTTGGTGTCGACCCTCTACAGTGCATATAATTGTTTTGTGTGCCACAAAAACTTGTGAACAAGTTTACTAACATTCAAAATGTCTTCTCTCTGTCTAGATTTGGAATCGTCCTCCACAGAAATGAACCGGCACTCCACAAGATCGACCTGGAGACCACGTCGTCAGTGAAGAACATCAGCCTGCGCGAGTACAACTGTATCCCCAAGTCTCTGGCTTACTCCCACCTGGGCGGCTACTACTTCGTCAACTGCAGGCCCGATTCCACAGACGCCACTCAGCCCCAACTCATCGTGGACAGTGTGACGGACTCCGTGATTGGACCCAACAGGGACGTCACTGGCACCCCGTATGTGTCCCCAGACGGTCACTACCTGGTCACGGTGGACGACCACGATGGCCTGATGAGGATCCAGCAGATCACGGTGCGTGGGGAGATTGGGGAGCCTTTCGACATCCACACCAACCTCCACCTGTCTGACGTGGCCTTCCAGCCATCGTTCACCGAGGTCCACCAGTACAACGTCTTCGGTAGTTCGGGACACCAAACGGACTCTCTCTACGTCGAGCTGAGCACAGGCAATGTGAAGATGATCAAGAGCCTGAAGGAGGCCACCAAGACTTCCGATTGGCCGTGGAGTAGTAGGAACCGTGTGATGACTGGCAGTGGAATTTTCGGACAGTACCTCATGACCCCGTCCAGTGAGTCTATCTTCATCCTGGATGGTCGTCTCAACAAGCTCAACTGCGAGATCACAGATGTCGTCAAAGGCAATGTAGTGGTGTGGGTTGGCGAGTCGTAGGCCGGTCTGTGTTCAGACTCGTCCTGTGTTGTTATTATTAAGGTAAAGTTGCACTGAATTTGGTTGCAGATATATAATTTAATGGGTGTGACGATAAAACATTTAGCAACTCTCAACACCAAAATTGACCATATTGGACGTTGGGACATCATTCCAAAAAATAGGGAGCGATTTGTTGCCGTTGTTCACTAGCCGAGTTCAAATCTTGGCTTTCACCTGGATGGTTCCACATGTAGTCAACATCAAGTTGCTCTCCAAGATCTTCTAGGGGATTTCTGTTAAAATTAGACAAATTAGATACATATTATACTTTTTTTTTATTGCAAGTCTCGCTAATTCAATTGTCTAGATGTTTTTCGATAATCACATCTACTGGCGTTTTTCAAAAACGAGTGAGAAAAGATGTCTAGACTATCCTCCTTTGTTTCATCTACCCTCTTTCACTCTTTTTGTTCCTGTGCCTTGAAGGAAAACATACTCCAAAAGAGTAATTAACCTAATTATTCCCGTTGCGGCTGCAGATTACATCGTTTTGTCTTTGACCCTCCTTCATGGTGAGAGATTAGTCTTTTTTGGGGGCTCGGACCGAGGTGGAGCCCATTCTGGGCTAATTAAAACAAGCTCTTGCTGAGATCCCGTCTCATTTTGAAGTAGAGACGGAGAGATTGAGTTGTCCATTGTGATGTAGTGCTGCTTGGTCACCGTTGATCTCAAAGAGTCATCAACAGAGCTAATGGTTTGAATGTGATTTTCGTCCAACAATCCAAGTCTCAATGACAATGTTAATAAATTGATCAATTTTAATATTTGTGGGATAAATTAAAGTTTCCCACTTTGTGTCACAATGTCAGTGTGGGTATGTAGAAAAACATTCAAATTTGAAGAATATCCCTGGCCCAAAAGGGGTCATAATATCTGGTATATGTACTTGCATATTGTCAGTCCATTTTGGCAATGTGTAGCAAATGGATATTTAATATTACAATGAAAGTAAGAGGGATTTGTTTAGTTGGAAGTGGGCTTTTGTGGTTGTAGAGAATAGAAGGGCTTTGAGCTGTATGAGTGTATATATAGAGAGAGACAGTAGAGAGAGACCTTGGTCTATAAGCTTAAAATACGAGTCACATTTCTTTTAAAATCTTACAAGGCAGAGCATAGTTGGATGAATCAGTTGTACCTATGAAACCTGGCAAGTACGTGGCCTGTTGTGCTTAGGACACAAAATTGTTTCCTCGAAGTACACATTCTATGCATTTTCACCATAGTATTCTAACACAAACACAATGAAGAATATGTTAATCTAGTATTTTTCCATTCTAATGTTGGACCCTTGGTTGTGTTATGGACATTTTATTAATGAAACATTTTATATATTTTGATGTTTTGTTTTATTTGGTCAATTCAATTTCAGTTCATTTAAATATTTTTTTCTTATCACATTTTGTTTGCTGTTGACCCTAGATACCCATAGGACTGTACTGATTACCTCTGACTTTTCTTATTGTGTTCTGTATATAGCTGCAGAGTTGAATGAGTTCCTTAACATGGTAGGTTTCACAACTTTGAGGGCTTTGTTCATTCTTTTGAGTGAATACGCACCCTCCTTTTTAAGAAATGAAAAGAGCACCATTGTCATCTCGCTATAGGTGAGGTAAAGGAGTCAATGGAACGCAGACCATTCCATTGACCAGACTGGCACACATTCAACAAATCTGATCGAACAAAGTGGATGTTCGTCAGATCCGTCATGATTTATGTATTGTAACAGGCCCACAATGTGCTTACTTAAGTCAGATTTGGATATATTTGGCTGTTTTCGTTGCATAACATGTAAAAGTTGTCCCTTTTCAGGTTTAGAAGAAGTGACTGCTAAATGCTCAATCATGTTTGTATAACCTGGTTAGCATCGCTAGCATACAGAAATCGTTGATGGTAGTCAGTTGTTTTGTTTAACTGTAATGCAGTTGATTGGTAATGATGACATTAACATGTGTAGGGGTTGACATCCATAGAAGCATTATACTCCGATTTTTACTTCAACATAGTGTGAAATACACATATAAACAATAGCGTAAATGTAGACTAATTTTGCAGGGGGGCAATGAGGAGACTCATGATCTTTCCCCCATGGCCCTTTCCCCTCCGCATTTCCATGGCAATTCCATTGTTTTGGTCGAGTTCCATTGACCTCTTTACCGCATCTATCCTTGACCAAGTACATTGAGATGTCACCTACTGAAACGTTGTCATTTCCATTATAGCCATGTACTGTTTGTTGATTCATGTGGTCGTTATTTATGTAGAGCATACACGCTTGACATTTTACCTGAAAATAAAGTCTATACCTTCGAAAATACCATATAAAATGCCAGAATCTCCTTTGTCGAAAATGTGTTTCAAACATGGTTTCAGCCCAACTACCAATGCCCTTGAAAAAACAGGTTCAACACAGTTCAGCTTATTCAGTTCTGTTGCTCACAATGACACATTCAGCGAATATGAACATACAGTATCTTTCTCAAATATCTATTTGAAAGAGCTGTGGAAAAGTAATTTCATATGAATGACCCTTATTGTAACGATCCCGGCAGTCTGAGTCGGGTCCTGTCTGTGGACTAGTTTTTCTGTTCGTGATCTCCAGTTTCCCGAGGGTTCGGGAACGCTCCGGGGAGCTCTCTTGATTTCCGCACCTGCATCCCATCAGCAATCTGCACACCTGGTCCTGATCATCACCCTTCTTAGGCTCTGGCCTAACATCCATTCCCTGCCGGATCGTTAGCCATGAACAGTAGGTTTACCAGAGTATCAGTCTTAGAGCCTAGCGTTAGTTTTGTTGTTTTTGCACCTTGTTGGTTTGTTGCTTACTTACCCCCGTTTTGTTCCATCTGCAGTCACCCGTCCGGAACCTTCATCCAACCTCTGCCTGGTGGTCGGGCGGCTGCCGACCCAGGATGGGATCAACCACTGCACCCCCAACAACTAATCAACGCCGCCCGCTCTGTTCCCTGGATTATTCAGCATCACTCTTGAATTTGTAATAAACACTCACCTTCGTTTCAACTTACCTTGTCCTGGTCTGCTTCTGGGTTCTGGCTTAGCAACTCGTGACAGAACGATCCGGCCAGTAATGAACCCAGCGGACCTGGACTCTGTTCGCCATGCCATTACCCAGCAGGAGAAGATGTTGGGCCATCATAGCACGGTACTACAGGAGATCGCGTTGTCAGTTCGGAACCTTTCTACCGGTCTGACGGAGGTCCAGAACCAACGCAAGTGTCCGGTGGAGGATCCACTACCGGTTTCACCCATCTCGCCTGCCGCTTCTGAAGCTGTGTCCTTCCGTGAGCCCAAGGTTCCGACGCCGGATAAATATGAGGGGGAGCTGGGAAGATGCCGTTCCTTCCTGATGCAGTGTGGATTAGTGTTCGATCTACAGCCCTACTCTTATGCCACAGACAAGGCTAGGATAGCCTTTGTGATTGAGTTGCTGCGTGGTCGAGCGCTGGAGTGGGCTTCAGCCGTTTGGGAACGACAGGATCCCTGCATGGCTTCATACCAGGGGTTCACGGCCGAGATGAGGAAGCTCTTCGACCATTCCGTCCGAGGGAGGGACGCAGCTAGGCGCCTGTTTTCGCTTCGCCAAGGAACTCGCAGCGTGGCCGACTTCGTGATCGAGTTCAAGACGTTGGCTGTGGAGAGTGGGTGGAATGAGGAGGCTCTGCAAGCGGCCCTTTTACCAGGGTCTGTCGGAGCAGCTCAAGGATGAGTTGATCTCCTATCCGGAGCCTGGTGACCTGGACAGCTTGGTAGCCTTGTCTATTCGGGTGGATAATCGAGTCCGAGAGCGAAGGAGGGAGAAGCAATGGGTTCCGTCCAACCGATCAGCTTCTCAGGTTCCAGTCGGGTCGTCAAACTGCGCGGCTCGCTAAAGTTGGGAGGACTTTTAGCGAGCCAGTTTCGACCTCTCAATACCTCTGTCAGACCCCGTTTCCCGGCTACCCTTATGAACAGGAATCAGAGCTTAGCGATTAACGCTTTTATCGATTCAGGTGCCGATGGAAGCTTTCTAGATGCCGAGTTGGTGGAACAGCTGGGGCTTTCCAAGGAGCAATTGCCGGAAGCCATTGAAGCTACCACTCTGGACGGCAGTAGTCTGGCACGTATCACGATGAGGACTGAACCGGTTAAGATGCGGTTGTCGGGGAATCATTCTGAGATGATTTCATTCTTCATTCTGCCGTCTTCCCATGTTCCTCTGGTCCTTGGATACCCCTGGCTGAAGGAACACAATCCCACGTTCGATTGGGTGACGGGCAAGGTAACGAGTTGGAGCCTTGATTGTCATGCTAACTGTCTCAAGACTGCCTGCCCCCATTCGGTTCCCAGTCAGGTGATTGAGGCTAAACCCCCAGATTTGTCCCTGGTTCCCGAGACATATCACGATTTGGGGGAAGTTTTCAGTAAGCAGAAGGCTCTGTCACTCCCTCCCCACCGACCATATGATTGTGCCATCAACCTGTTCCCTGGAGCTGTCTACCCCAAGGGAAGGTTATACAGTATCTCCCGACCTGAACGTGAGGCTTTGGAGACCTACATCAAGGAGTCCCTAGCTGCTGGTCTCGTTCGTCCCTCGTCATCACCCCCTGGGGGCAGGATTCTTCTTTGTGGGTAAGAAGGATGGCTCTCTTCGACCGTGTATTGATTATCGGGGGTTGAATGACATCACGGTCAAGAACAAGTATCCCCTGCCCTTGATGAGTTCTGCCTTCGACTCCTTACAGGGTGCTACGGTGTTCACCAAGCTAGACCCACGCAATGCGTATCACATGGTCCGGATCAGAGAGGGGGACGAGTGGTTGACGGGTTTCAATACACCGATGGGTCACTTCGAGTATCAGGTGATGCCGTTTGGACTGACCAATGCTCCAGCGGTATTCCAGAGTATGGTGAACGACGTCCTGAGAGATATGATCGGTCTCTTTGTGTTTGTTTACCTGGATGACATTCTGATCTTCTCGAAGGAACCTTCCGACCACGTCCAGCATGTCCGGCAGGTTCTGCAGCGATTGTTGGAGAATCGCCTGTTCGTGAAGGCCGAGAAGTGCGAGTTTCACGCCCACACGACATCCTTTCTCGGGTACATCATCTCCAGGGGAGAGATTAGGATGGACCAGGAGAAGGTTAGAGCGGTTCTGGAATGGGCCCAGCCCGGTACGAGATTGCAGCTCCAGAGATTTTTGGGGTTTGCGAATTTCTACCGCAGATTCATCCGGGATTACAGCCGTGTGGCCGCTCCGTTAACTGCCTTGACTTCCAGTATCAGGACCTTCAAGTGGAATCCGGAGGCGGATCGAGCGTTTCTGGATTTGAAGAGGCGATTCACCAACGCACCGATTCTCTCTCAACCGGACACGGCCCGTCAGTTCGTCGTTGAAGTGGACGCGTCTGATGTGGGAGTTGGCGCCATCCTGTCGCAGCGATGCTCCACGGACAGTAAACTCCATCCCTGCGCCTACTACCTCGTCGCCTTTCGCCTGCGGGAGAGGAATTACGATGTGGGTAACCGGGAGCTTCTCGCGGTGAAACTTGCCTTGGAGGAGTGGCGCCACTGGTTGGAGGGGGCGGAGCAACCGTTTATTGTCTGGACTGACCACAAGAATCTTGCTTACGTGCAATCGGCTAAACGTCTCAACTCCCGGCCAGGCCAGGTGGGCGTTGTTTTTCGGACGATTCAAGTTTTCCCTGACGTTCCGACCTGGATCTAAGAACGGCAAGGCGGACGCCTTGTCCCGGATGTTCTCCAAGACGGAGGAGAGTGGGTCCAAGACCGAGACAATTCTCCCCGGAACTGCGTCGTGGGAGCAGTTATGTGGAAGATTGAGGAGGAGGTGCTGGCGGCCCTTCGGACTCAGCCCGGTCCCGGTAACGGTCCACCCGGTCGGTTGTTTGTGCCTGAGTCGGTTCGTCCTGCTGTCCTCAAATGGTCCCACGCCAGCAAGATGGCTTTTCACCCTGGCGTGGCTCGGACAATGGCGTTTCTTCGCAGACGTTTTTGGTGGCCTGCCATGGCCGAGGATACTCGGGGTTTTGTTGCTGCCTGTCCAGTGTGTGCGCAGAATAAGAGTACCAATCGGCCCAGCTCTGGACTACTTCACCCCCTTCCTATTCCCCGCGACCATGGTCGCATCTGGCCCTGGACTTCGTCACTGGGTTGCCCGCTTCTGAGGGGAACACGGTCGTTCTGACTATCGTGGACAGATTCAGCAAGTTCGCCCACTTTGTGCCAATTGCCAAGCTTTCCCTCTGCCTCGGAGACGTCCGAGATCCTGGTTAGGGAGGTTTTCAGGGTCCACGGTTTGCCCAGTGATATCGTTTCCGACCGTGGCCCTCAGTTTACCTCTGCTGTCTGGAAGTCCTTCTGTTTGGCCATTGGAGCTACAGTCAGTCTCACATCTGGTTTTCACCCCCAATCCAATGGTCAGGCGGAGAGAGCCAACCAGAAGATGGAATCCACGCTACGCTGCCTGGTCTCTTCCAACCCCACCTCCTGGGTCTCTCAGTTGCCTTGGGTTGAGTATGCCCACAATACTCTCCCTACATCTGCCACTGGGATGTCTCCCTTCCAGTGCCTGTATGGCTACCAACCTCCCCTGTTCCCTTCTCAGGAGAAGGAGCTCTCAGTGCCTTCTGTTCAGGCCCATATTCGTCGTTGCCACCGGACCTGGCATCGGGCCAGAAAGGCACTCCTTAGAGTTTCGGACCGGTATCAGCTCCAGGCGAATCGTCGCCGGATCCCCGCTCCCACCTATACCATCGGAGATAGGGTTTGGTTGGCCACACGGGATCTTCCGTTACGGACTGAGTCTAGGAAGTTGTTACCGAAGTTCATTGGTCCGTTTGTGGTGGAGAAGGTGATCAATCCAGTGGCAGTTCGACTCAAACTACCGAGGACGCTCAGAGTCCATCCCACCTTTCATGTCTCCTGCCTCAAGCCTGTTTTCCTCAGTCCTCTGTTGCCTCCTCCGCCTCCCCCCTCCTCCTCCTCGGATGATCGGAGGTGGTCCTGCCTACACGGTGCGACGCATCATGGATTCCAGACGGCGGGGCCGGGGTTTCCAGTATCTCGTGGACTGGGAGGGGTATGGTCCTGAAGAGAGGAGTTGGATTCCGCGGCGACAGATCCTAGATGCTGACCTCATCCGTGACTTCTACCGCCTCCATCCTGGCGCTCCGGGAGTCCGCCCGGTGGCGTTCGCCGGAGGGGGTACTGTAACGATCCCGGCAGTCTGAGTCGGGTCCTGTCTGTGGACTAGTTTTTCTGTTCGTGATCTCCAGTTTCCCGAGGGTTCGGGAACGCTCCGGGGAGCTCTCTTGATTTCCGCACCTGCATCCCATCAGCAATCTGCACACCTGGTCCTGATCATCACCCTTCTTAGGCTCTGGCCTAACATCCATTCCCTGCCGGATCGTTAGCCATGAACAGTAGGTTTACCAGAGTATCAGTCTTAGAGCCTAGCGTTAGTTTTGTTGTTTTTGCACCTTGTTGGTTTGTTGCTTACTTACCCCCGTTTTGTTCCATCTGCAGTCACCCGTCCGGAACCTTCATCCAACCTCTGCCTGGTGGTCGGCGGCTGCCGACCCAGGATGGGATCAACCACTGCACCCCCAACAACTAATCAACGCCGCCCGCTCTGTTCCCTGGATTATTCAGCATCACTCTTGAATTTGTAATAAACACTCACCTTCGTTTCAACTTACCTTGTCCTGGTCTGCTTCTGGGTTCTGGCTTAGCAACTCGTGACACTTATATTGATTCAGCAGTTTTTGTCACTCTTATTAAACTAATTCCACACCCAATCTTGTCTGCTTGAGATTAAGGGAGACCCACACAATGTGTGTGCTCATACATAACTTATTGATGGGCACTTCACGTAACCATGATTTTATAAAAAATGCAATCATCATTAGAAAATGCAATAGCTGAGGACCTAGGAGAATAGAAGGGCTTTGAGCTGAAATTAATTTTTGCATTCTCCCTAGCTCTTAAACAGGGGCTGAACTTCCTGATTTGACCTTGTTTTTTCAGATTGGTCATTAAGAAATGCAGAGGCCATGACTGAAGCCAAACAAGAGTTGTCTTGGAGGGGTGGGTTAATGTGGGTGTCTTGTGTGTGTGTGTGTTTGCACGTGGTAAGCATTTGCACATTCACTCTGCCAAAACAATACACAGTTACAGTCACTCACCCTTCTAGATAACTTGAAACATTCTAACCACGTCCTCCATGCTTCACGGTGGGAACCACACATGTGGAGATCATCCGTTCACCTACTCTGCGTCTCACAAAGACATCTCAAATTTAGACTCATCAGACCAAAGGACAGATTTCCACCGGTCTAATGTCCATTGCTCGTGTTTCTTGGCCCAAGCAAGTCTCTTCTTCTTATTGGTGTCCTTTAGTTGTGGTTTCTTTGCAGCAATTCGACCATGAAGGCCTGATTCACACAGTCCCCTCTGAACAGTTGATGTTGAGATGTGTCTGTTAATTGAACTCTGTGAAGCATTTATTTGGGCTGCAATTTCTGAGGCTGGTAACTCTAATGAACTTATCCTCTGCAGCAGAGGTAACTCTGGGTCTTCCTTTCCTATGGCAGTCCTCATGAGAGCCAGTTTCATCATAGCGCTTGATGGTTTTGTGACTGCACTTGAAGGTCTTGACATTTTCCGTATTGACTGACCTTCATGTCTTAAAGTAATGATGGACTGTTGTTTCTCTTTGATTATTTGACCTGTTCTTGCCATAATATGGACTTGGTCTTTTACCAAATAGGGCTATCTTCTGTATACCACACAAACTATAGTTTTGGCAAGTTGGTTAGGACATCTACTTTGTGCATGACACAAGTAATTTTTCATACAATTGTTTATAGACATATTATTTCACTTATAATTAACTGTATCACAATTCCAGTGGGTCAGAAGTTTACATACACTAAGTTGACTGTGCCTTTAAACAGCTTGGAAAATTCCAGAAAATGATGTCATGGCTTTAGAAGCTTCTGAAAGGCTAATTGACATAATTTGAGTCAATTGGAGGTGTACCTGTGATGGATTTCAAGGCCTACCTTCAAACTCACTGCCCTCTTTGCTTGACATCATGGGAAAATCAAAAGAAATCAGCCAAGACCTCAGAAAACAAATTGTAGACCTCCACAAGTCTGGTTCATCCTTGGGAGCAATTTCCAAACGCCTGAAGGTACCACGTTCATCTGTACAAACAATAGTACGCAAGTATAAACACCATGGGACCACGCAGCTGCCATACCGCTCAGGAAGGAGACGCGTTCTGTCTCCTAGAGATGAACGTACTTTGGTGTGAAAAGTGCAACTCAATCCCAGAACAACAGCAAAGGACCTTGTGAAGATGCTGGAGGAAACAGGTACAAAAGTACCTATATCCACAGTAAAACGAGTCCTATATCGACATAACCTGAAAGGCCACTCAGCAAGGAAGAAGCCACTGCTCCAAAACCGCCATAAAAAAGCCAGACTACGGTTTGCAACTGCACATATGGACAAAGATCGTACTTTTTGGAGAAATGTTGGTTTGATGAAACAACAATAGAACTGTTTGGCCATAATGACCATCGTTATGTTTGGAGGAAAAAGGGGGTTGCTTGCAAGCCGAAGAACACCATCCCAAGTGTGAATCACTGGGGTGGCAGAATCATGCTGTGGGGGTGCTTTGCTGCAGGAGGGACTGGTGCACTTCACAAAATAGATGGCATCATGACGAAGGAAAATTATGTCGATATATTGAAACAACATCTCAAGACATCAGTTAGGAAGTTAAAGCTTGGTCGCAAATGGGTCTACCAAATGGACAATGACACCAAGCATACTTCCAAAGTTGTGGCAAAATGGCTTAAGGACAACAAAGTCAAGGTATTGGAGTGGCCATCACAAAGATCTGACCTCAAATCTATAGGAAATTTGTGGGCAGAACTGAAAAAGCGTGTGCGAGCAAGGAGGCCTACAAACCTGACTCAGTTACACCAGCTCTGTCAGGAGGAATGGGCCAAAATTCACCCAACTTATTGTGGGAAGCTTGTGGAAGGCTACCCGAAACGTTTGACCCAAGTTAAACAATTTAAAGAAAATGCTTCCAAATACTAATTGAGTGTATGTAAACTTCTGACCCACTGTAAATGTGATGACAGAAATAAAAGCTGAAATAAATCATTCTCTCTACTATTATTCTGACATTTCACATTCTTAAAATAAAGTGGTGTTCCTAACTGACCTAAGACAGGAAATGTTTACTAGGATTAAATGTCAGGAATTGTGAAAAACTGAGTTTAAATGTATTTGGCTAAGGTGTATGTAAACTTCCGACTTCAACTGTATAAACAGGTCAGTCAGTTTCAGTACCATATTTACAATGTGCAGGAATACTTGAATGATAGAGGTAGATACATTGCATTCGGAAAGTATTCAGACCCCTTCACTTTTTCCACATTTCTTTACATTACAGCCTTATTCTAAAATGGATTACATTGTTTTTTTCACTCATCAATCTACACACAGTACCCCATAATTACAAAGAAAAAAACGGTTTTTAGAAATTTTTGCAAAAGCATAAAAAAAAGGAAATATTAAATTTACATAAGTATTCAGACCCTTTACTCAGTACTTGTTGAAGCACTGTTGGCAGCGATTACAGCCTCACGTCTACTTGGGTATGGCACATCTGTATTTGGGGAGTTTCTCCCATTCTTCTCTGCAGATCCTCTCAAGCTCTGTCAAGTTGGATGGGGAGTGTTGCTGCACAGCTATTTTCAGGTCTCTCCAGAGATGTTCGATCGGGTTCAAGTCCGGGCTCTGGCAGGGCCACTCAAGGACATTCAGAGACTTGTCTGAAGCCACTCCTGTATTGTCTTGGCTGTGTGCTTAGGGTCGTGGTCCTGTTGGAAGGTGAACCTTTGCCCCAGACTGAGGTCCTGAGCGCTCTGGAGCAGGTTTTCATCAAGGATCTCTCTGTACTTTGCTCCGTTCATCTTTCCCTCGATACTGACTAGTCTCCCAGTCCCTGCCGCTGAGAAACATCCCCACAGCATGCTTCACCATAGGGATGGTGCCAGGCTTCCTCCAGACGTGACGCTTGGCATTCAGGTCAAAGAGTTCAATCTTGGTTTCATCAGACCAGAGAATCTTGTTTCTCATGGTCTGAGAGTCTTTAGGTGCCTTTTGGCCAACTCCAAGCGGGCTGTCATGTGCCTTTACTGAGGAGTGGCTTCCGTCTGGCCACTCTACCATAAAGGCCTGATTGGTGGAGTGCTGCAGAGATGGTTTTCCTTCTGCTTGGTGACGAGCTTGAAAGGAACAATGGTATTGAATGCTGAGCTGTAGTCAATGAACAGCATTCTCACATAGGTATTCCTCTTATCTAGGTAGGTGAGGGCAGTGTGGAGTGCATCTGAGATTGCGTCGTCTATGTATCTGTTGGGGCGGTATGCAATTTGGAGTGGTTCTAGGGTGTCTGGGATGATTGAGTTGATGTGTACCATCTTAAAACGTGGGGATTACAGACTGCGACAAGGAGAGGTTTAAAATGACCATGAATATGCCTGCCAGCTGTTCTGCGCATGCTCTGAGAACACGCCCTGGAATACTGTCGGGCCCCTTGCGGGTGGGTGTAGACCTGATTAAAGACCTTACTCACGTTGGCCTCAGGGTCGTTGGCGGCTCTCACAGCCGTTACGATGTTGTTATTGTCGATGCTTGCATAGAATGCATTGAGTTCATCTGGAAGAGAGGCATCATTGGGCAGATCATGGCTGGGTCTTCCATTGTAATCCGTAATGGACTGTAGCCACTGCCACACGCGGCGGGCGTCGGAGCCTGTGAAATATGATTCCACCTTATTCCTATATTGTTGTTTTGCTTGTTTGATGGCTCTGTGGAGGTCATAGCAGGACTTCTTGTACTTGTTCCTGTCCTCAGCCGTAGCCTCAGGGTTGTCTATGATAGCCCTATGTGTGGTATCCCTGTCCTTTAGTTTAGCGCCAAGCTCAGTGTTAATCCAGGGCTTTTGATTGGGGAAACAGCAAACCTTCACTGTGGGGACAACGTCGCCGATGCATTTCCTAATGAAGCCTGTGACGGAGGTGGTTAGCACATCAATGTTATCGCGGCGTCTCGAAACATATTCTAAATCAGCGCTAGCAAAGCAATCCTGTAGCATAATCTCTGATTCTGGTGACGGTTTCTCAACGGAGCGAGTCACCGGTACTTCCTGTTTGAGCTTATGCCTGTAAACAGGAAGCAGGAGTACGGACTCGTGATCTGATTTGCCAAATGGTGGACGAGGGAGGGCCTTGTATTCTTGCTTGTGTGTAGAATTACAAAGTCTGCTGCCTCAGTTTTGATGATGGCAATTTGCATATACTCCAGAATGTCATGAAGAGCGATCAGATGAATTGCAATTAATTGCAAAGTCCCTCTTTGCCATGAAAAAACATTTCCATTGCATTTCAGCCCTGCCACAAAAGGACCAGCTGCAATCATGTCAGTGATTCTCTCGTTAACACAGGTGAGAGTGTTGACGAGGACAAGGCTGGAGATCACTCTGTCATGGTGATTGAGTTAGAATAACAGACTGGAAGCTTTAAAAGGAGGGTGGTGCTTGAAATCATTGTTCTTCCTCTGTTAACCATGGTTACATGCAAGGAAACACGTGCCGTCATCATTGCTTTGCACAAAAAGGGCTTCACAGGCAAGGATATTGCTGCTAGTAAGATTGCACCTAAATCAACCATTTATTGGATCATCAAGAACTTCAAGGAGAGAGGTTCAATTGTTGTGAAGAAGGCATCAGGGCACCCAAGAAAGTCCATCAAGTACCAGGACCGTCTCCTAAAGTTGATTCAGCTGCGGGATCGGGGCACCACCAGTGCAGAGCTTGCTCAGGAATGGCAGCAGGCAGGTGTGAGTGCATCTGCACGCACAGTGAGGCGAAGACTTTTGGAGGATGGCCTGGTGTCAAGAAGGGCAGTAAAGAAGACACTCCAGGAAAAACATCAGGGACAGACTGATATTCTGCAAAAGGTACAGGGATTGGACTGCTGAGGACTGGGGTAAAGTCATTTTCTCTGATGAATCCCCTTTCCGATAGTTTGGGGCATCCGGAAAACACCTTGTCTGGAGAAGACAAGGTGAGCGCTACCATCAGTCCTGTGTCATGCCAACAGTAAAGCATCCTGAGACCATTCATGTGTGGGGTTGCTTCTCAGCCAAGGGAGTGGGCTCACTCACAATTTTGCCTAAGAACACAGCCATGAATAAAGAATGGTACCATGACATCCTCCGAGAGCAACTTCTCCCAACCATCCAAGAACAGTTTGGTGACAACCAATGCATTTTCCAGCATGATGGAGCACCTTGCCGTAAGGCAAAAGTGATAACTAAGTGGCTCGGGGAACAAAATATCGAAATCTTTGGTCCATGGCCAGGAAACTCCCCAGACCTTAATCTCATTGAGAATTTATGGTCGATCCTCAAGAGGTGGGTGGACAAACAAAACCCCACAAATTCTGATTGACAGCATGCCAGGGCAGATTGCAGAGGTCTTGAAAAAGAAGGGTCAACACTGCAAATATTGACTCTCTGCATAAACTTAATGTAATTGTCAATAAAAGCCTTTGACACTCATGGAATGCTTGTAATTATACTTCAGTATACCATAGTAACATCTGACAAAAATATCTCATAATACTGAAGCAGCGAACTTTGTGAAGACCAATACTTGTGTCATTCTCAAAACGTTTTACCACGACTGTATACAACAGTCACGATAACAGCTGAAAACTCCTTCGGGAGGTAGAAGGGTCAGCATTTGACCATCAGGTAATTAATAACTTCACCATACTCAAAGGGATATTCAATGTCCTAGTTAATTAAATCGATGATCATATTGATTGATCAATTTCAGCAATATAACATCCTCAGTTGTGTCAAAATTGGGAGTCTGTGTTTGTGTGTGTAGTGTGTAACCTGCTAAAGAGAATGATAGTCAACAGGGTGCACCCATTGTCACCTTAACTGGCTTTCCCTGTGTCAAAGTCATCAGAAACACTCACTGTGATGCTGGAAGGATGTGACAGATAGCAGCCAGAGCCCTGAGTGTGTGATAAGATGGTGGCAGCGTCACACCTTGTCCCCTTTGGTCCCTGTTGTCATGCTGAGGCTGCTGTGATCAACCGAGCATGACACAGGGCCGCGCTAGGCGACTGAACACACATCAATGACAGTGGGTTGCATACACAGCCATCTTCTCCTGCCTCTGAGATACACTGGAGCGATGCTGCAAGAGATAAAGAAGCCAAGCATTCTACTACAGCCAACCACATTCCATCCGTCTGCTCTTTGTTTACCTGACACAAAAAAGAAATTACATGGCGGTGAATGGGTCAGATTATTCCATCTATTATTTATTTATGTAGATATCAACAAACATTGCTTCAGGTTGCAGTGGGTCCCTGACAATTCAATACTGGCATTAACACGTATCCCTTGGGAAAGAGTTCTTCTGACCTCAATGGGACTTACTGGTTAAATAAGGGTTAACTTAAACAGTACGCCTTTTGATAACGCTAGATTCTTATAACAGTATTTAAATCATTGATAAATAGAGATAACTGGGATAATGGCTTGAGAGAGGTGCAGGTGTCGGCCATTGCTCATCTCTGTCTGGGCATTGAGCAACACACCCAGCACTGTGTTAACTAATCAAGAAAGCCTCCTTTGTGCTGGAACATGGGACCACAATTCACAGCACAGGCACAGCAATGGGTGCAGAGATGTCTCCTAGCCAGGCAGTCATCAATAGGAAAATATCCCTCATGCATGCTGCCACTGGAGCGGATGTTTGCAGAGTGGAGGAGCATATGTGCTGCCACCCTTGCGGGTTGCCAGATGTGGTGTAGATGTGCTGCCACTTTTACGGGTTGCCAGATGTGGGCCAGTTGGATGGCTGGAGCGCTACAGAGGGAGTGAGCCATCTGGCTAGGCATGAGTAGGAGCCTAATATGATACCTGACTGAATAGCAAAAGGAAGACAAAACCTGAGTGGTTATTTATTTTCTTGCTAGCGACAATTGGCAATAATCAATCAAAACATGTCCTATATCGATTGGCATTGTGAATGGATAGAGAAAAAACTAAAGGGAATAATATTGCGATGGCAAAAATGGGTAGTGACAGAATGACATTTGATTGTGTGATAAAGAAAGTTGGCGATTAATAAATTAACATTCAGTACGACAAAGCCGTCAGATGACTCTGTGCTGTTTGCCATGGTAACAAGATTCTTGATCTCCCTGAAGCACAGGAGGTTGGTGGCACCTTAATTGTGGAGAACGGGCTCGTGGTAATGGCTGGAGCGGAATTGGTGGAATGGTATCAAATACATCAAACACATGGTTTCTAAATGTATGTGTTTCATGCCATTCCATTCACTCCATTCCAGCAATTATTATGAGCCGTCCTCCCCTCAGCAGCCTCCACTGCCCTGAAGTCTCCTCACCAAGAAAAGTCCACACTGCAAAGAGAATAGAATATAACTTATTTTTACGATGTCTCAACGTAAGTTTGTTTTTGCTGTGGTTAGAAATATAATTTGCATCAGAATAAACATGTTATTTTACGAGACTATGATCTATACACTGGTGAGTTACAATACAATGGAGCTAGCAAGCTTATACACTGAGTATACAAAACATGAATAACTCCTTCCTAATATTGAGTTGCACGCCATTTTGCCCTCAGAACAACCTCAATTAATTGGGGCATGGACTCTACAAGGTGTCGAAAGCATTCCACAGGGATGCTGGCCCATGTTGTCTCCAATGCTTCCCACAGTTGTTTCAAGTTAGCTGGATGTCCTTTGGGTGGTGGACCATTGAAACTGTTGATTCTGAAAAACCCAGCAACGTTGCAGTTCTTGACACAAACCAATGCGCCTGGCACCTACTACCATACCCTGTTCAAAGGCACTTACATGTTTTGTCTTACCCATTCACCCTCTGAATGGCACACATATACAATCCATGTCTCAATTGTCTCAAGGCTTAAAAATCCTTCTTTAAGCTGTCTCCTCCCCTTCATCTACAATTGAAGTGGATTTAACAGGTGACTTCCATTAGGGATCATAGCTTTCACCTGGATTCACCTGGTCAGTCTATGTCATGGAAAGAGCAGTGTTACAGGCATTCATAATATTTTGTACACTCAGTGTATTTCCCCCAATAACCCTGCCCCACCAGAATGCCTGTAACATTTTTTCAACACACATCCCGCTGGGCACACCACATCATTTCAGTGTGGAGAATTGGTTAATATTTGGTTGATACGTTGATCAATGAGATTACAACCTATTTTCACCCACTCAAAAAGACAGTCAAAAATGTGTTGAATTCCCAATGTGTTATCACTATGCGATAAACCATCTAAAAGCACAACCAAATTCCAATGGAAAAAAATAGTCTGATTTTTGGTTTAGTTGTCACCTAAATGTGATATCACTATGCTTTCAACGATTTCAAAGCACAAGAAAGTTCGAATGGGAATACAATGTACAAGATATTTTGTATTTATAGAACAGATTAATGTGTTATCAGTGATCACTATGCTTAATCTATACTGAACAAAAATATAAATGCAACATGCAACAATTTCAAAGATTTTACTGAGTTACAGTTCATACAGTATAAGGAAATCAGTCAATTGAAATAAATTCATTAGGCCCTTATCTATGGATTTCACATGACTGGGAATACAGATATGCATCTGTTGGTCACAGATACCATTAAAAAAAGGTGGGGGCGTGGATCAGAAAACCAGTTAGTATCTAGTGTGACCACCATTTGCCTAATGCAGCGCGACACATCTCGTTCGCATAGAGTTAATCAGGCTGTTGATTGTGGCCTGTGGAATATTGTCCCACTTCTCTTCAATGGCTGTGTGAAGTTGCTGGATATTGGCGGGAACTGGATGCTGTCGTACACGTCGATCCAGAGCATCCCTGTTACGAACCCCGTGGCTTTGAACGTCTAGGGTGATGGACATGAGACCCGTAACATAATGCATGTAAATTATAAGTGTGGCATGGAACAGTGAGAACAAATATGACACAACTACCATGAACTACCGTCAAACACAAATGGTTTATTTCTGAACACACGGTAAAGGATTGGGAAAAAGGGCTGAGCAGGACCCAAGAAATGAAACAATAGTGTAAAACACCCCTAAACTGATCTTGCCTGCCTCAAGAACCGCTAGGCTACTGCTACCATACCAAAATACAGTGGGTGGTCCGCTCAGGTCTAACTAGTGTTTATAGACAGTTCTTTCTACGGGAAATGTATGCCCAAGGGCAGCTAGCTCAAACTCCCCTTTTCCCAGAACACACACAATAGTTACCAAACAGAGTAACCAGCAACTTAGTGAGTACTCTAAACAAAGGACATCACAGTATCCATTACTCACATACAAAACAGTAGTCTAACAGAATTACCAATCATAGTAAACAGCAACTTAGTGAGTAATCAAAAACAGGACACCACCGTGTCCATACTCACATACGGAAATATTCTCTCTCTCTCAACAAACACAAGACTGGTTTTTATACAATGGGATGTGTGATTGAACAAACGAGTAACAGGTGGTGCAATGCACAGGAATGTTCACTGATTGGTCCAATCAGCAGACACCTCAACGACCACCAATCAGGAACATACAGGACACCTGTGATTAGGGCAGAAGGAGAGAAACACACAAAAACACAGGATACCTGTATCCGTAACACTCCCACCCTTAAAAGAGCAAACCACAATGGTTTTGCGACACACGCACTATCACAACACCCAAATTCACAAATCATCCTGCCGGGATAACAAAAAAAAACCTAGATCATTACACACGAGACAAAGCATCTGCCAACACATTATCCAACCCCCTTTTTGTGGCGGATCTCCAAATTATAATTTTGCACGACAAGTGCCCAACGCATAAGGCGTTGGTTCTGGTTGTACATCCGGTGGAGAAAAACTAAGGGGTTATGGTCAGTATACACTATCACTGGTAATGCACTGGAACCAACATAAACTTCAAAGTACTGCAGAGCTAACAACAAAGCTAGAGCTTCTTGTTCAATGGTGGAATAGTTCGTCTGACATTTGTTAAATTTCCGTGAAAAATAACAGACAGGATGGTCCACTCCACTCTGGTCTTGCTGCAGTAGAACAGCCCCAGCACCTCTGGCACTTGCATCTACCTCCAGTTTAAACGGTCGTTCAAAATCTGGCGCAGCAAGAACAGGAGTACTACATAAGAGTGCTTTAGCAGTGTTGAAAGCAGTACGACACCCTTCAGACCATACAAATTTTCTCGCCGGACTGAGCAAATCCGTTAATGGAGCAACTACAGCAGAGAAATTTTTACAGAAACTACGGTAGTAGCCAACCATCCCTAAAAAACGGCGTAGCTCTCTTCTGGTGGTAGGTGCGGGAAATGCGTTTATAGCCGAGACCTTGGCATCTACAGGGCGCACCTGACCATGGCCGACCTGTTTACCAAGATAAGTAACAGTGGCCTTCCCAAACTCGCACTTTGCTAAGTTCAGGGTTAGAGAAGCGGTTGCTAGACGTTCACACACTACCCTTAGAGTGTTAACATGATCAGACCACTCAGTTGAATAAATTACCAGATCATTAAGGTAAGCACTACAATTAGGAACTCCAGCCAATACTGTGTTAACCAGGCGTTGGAAAGTGGCTGGTGCGTTCCGCATCCCAAAAGCCATGACAGCATATTGTAGGAAGTGATCTGGGGTCACAAAGGCAGAGATGTCGGAGGCACGTGGGGTTAACGGCACCTGCCAGTAACCTTTTAGAAGATCTAGTTTGGTTACATAAGTAGCAGCACCAACAGTATCAATACAGTCATCCAGTCTGGGTAACGGGAACGAGTCGGGCACTGTGACAGCATTGACCTTCCGATAGTCCGTACATAATCTGGATGTCCCATCAGGTTTAGGAACCAGAATGCACGGAGAACTCCAAGGACTTGAACTTGGCATAGCCAGGTTATTCTCCAGCAAATAACCGACCTCACCCTCATTATCTTTCTCTTAGAGACGTTGACACGATAAGGATGTTGCTTGATAGGTGCAGCGTTTCCAACATTAATGTCATGTTCTAACACATTTGTACATGTAGGAACATCATTAAAAAGACATGGAAAGCTGTGTAATAGTCTCACAATATCATCTGACTGTCTGTCCGTTAAATGAATCAGGCTTGACGGGAGAGACAGCAGCATCTCTGAATTGGGCAATCTAGCACACTGCTGCTGAGTATTGCGCAACTCCCCCATCTCCGTCCACATCATTAACATGACCTCCCACTACAGCCGTAGCAGCAATAGAGACAGCCGACTCGGCCAGTTTCTCTGGACTGTCTACCTGAGTGACGGGTCTGGTGTGGTATGTCTTCAACATGTTAACGTGGCACACACGAGATTGGCGTTTTCTATCAGGAGTCTGTATCACGTAGTCAGTTTCACTTAGTTTCTTTTCAATGACATAAGGACCAGAGAAACGTGCTGACAATGACGCTCCTGGCACAGGCAACAATACAAGAACTCGGTCACCTGGCTGCAGTGAACGAGAAACAGCCTGTGTGTCATAGTGTCGTTTCATCCGTTTCTGTGAGGAAGACAGCGCTTCCTTTGCTAGAGCACAGGCAGCATGTAGGCGCTCACGAAGCGACTAACGTAGTCCAACACATTTTCTTTCACACACAACTCTTGTGACAAAAACTGATCCTTAAGGACTTTCATAGGTCCTCTCATGGTGTGTCCAAACACCAGTTCAGCTGGGCTGAACCCTAGGGATTCCTGTACTGTCTCACGGACAGCAAACAAAACTAGAGGAACTCCCCTCATCCCAATCTTTCTCAGATTCCAAACAATATTTACGGAGCATAGACTTCAGGGTCTGATGCCAACGTTCAAGCGCACCCTGAGACTCTGGGTGATATGCGCTTGACACACGGTGTGTAACTGACAAGGATTTTAACACTTGTTTGAACAGTGTAGAAAGGAAATTCGTACCCTGATCAGTTTGTATCACCTTAGGTAACCCAAAAGTTGAGAAGAATTTGATCAACGCTTTACTCACCACCGGAGCAGTAATCCTTCGCAGAGGAATGGCCTCTGGGTACCTGGTGGCCACACACATAATTGTCAACATAAACTGGTTACCAGATTTTGTTTTTGGTAATGGTCCAACACAATCAACCATCACATGTTCGAAGGGTTCACCTATTGCCGGTATGGGACAAAGAGGCGCGGGGGAAATAACCTGGTTCGGTTTCCCAACTACTTGACAGGTGTGGCAAGTCCGACAGAACTGAGCCACATCTTGTTTTAAGCCAGGCCAAAAGAAATGTCGCAAAACACGATCATAAGTCTTGGTGACTCCCAGATGTCCGGACCACTGGTGATCATGAGCGAGGGATAAAACATTTTGTCGAAAGGCTGTAGGAATCACTATTTGGTAAACAGCATTCCAATCTTCGCCAGCGTCAACATGGGATGTCCATTTACGCATGAGGAGATTACCATCAATGAAGTATGCCATGTTTTTCTTCTTTAGCTCCTCCTCTGAGACAACACTAGAAAAACATTTAGCCAGGCTAATGTCAACCTGTTGGTTAGCGATCAGCTGCTCACGAGTAACTGGTAACTGTATGGCCTCAGCAACAAGTTCCACATCCTTCTTCCTTTCTCTGGGCTGTTGGTCAGACTGCACCAGCTTACCAGAGGTAGCACCCGAACTATCCTCTGGGTCACACTCTCTGAATAGAATCGTGTTCGACAAATCTATCACTTCACCCACTTGTCGTGCTTGAGCACGTGTGACAGCACAAGCGGGGAACACATCTGGATAACCCTGTGCCAGCTCCTCGGAGAGAGACTGGTCACTTTTATCCAATACCTCCAATATGGGTATCACCTTTCCTCCGGCAATATCGTTGCCCATTATAAATGTCACACCTTTTACTGGCAACATAGGACGTACGCCCACTCTGAACAATCCACTGACTAACTCAGAGTGTACGTTCACAAAGTGCAATGGCACTGGGACAACTCCCATTTCAATTCCTTGTACTAACACACTGGAACCACAATATGTATTATTAGACAAGGGCAACACATCAGCTAGTATGAACGACTGCGCCGCACCAGTATCTCTAAGGATTCTAACTGGACGCTGAGACGCTTCGTCATCTGATATAGAAACAAACCCCTCAAAAATGAACGGTTCATAACTGTGATCTGGGACAGGGACTTTCAAACCACATTCACTATGAGGCCTCTGTCTTGATTCCGGCCTTACAACCGTACGAATCAGCCCAACACCCGTTGGCGGCCTGGCGTGCTGAGGCATCCCCGGTTTGCGTTTAAGCAAAAAGCAATCACTAACCAAATGTCCCACCTTATGACAATAGAAACAGTGACGCACATCTTTTGGGCGTGCTGGACGTACTGCTGGTCGACTAGGACTAAAAGTTAGCAACTCCGCAGCCCTGCTCTCCGTACGAGCCGAAAACACGCTCTTATGCGTCAACACAAACTCGTCTGCCAATACAGACGCTTCCGACAGTGAGGATACTTTCTGTTCGTTCAGATAAACTACAATGCGTTCCGGTAAGCAATTTTTAAACTCTTCTAACAAGATTAACTCCCGTGAGAGAGTTAAAATCAGTTACCTTACTAGCACTGTGCCATTTGTCAAACAGATTTCCTTTGTCTCTAGCAAACTCCACATAAGTCTGAGTAGGAGACTTTTTATGAGACCTAAATCTCTGTCGATATGCCTCAGGAACAAGCTCATAGGCACGAAGAACAGTAGCTTTGACCACTTCATAATTCAAACTGTCTTCAAGAGGTAGCGCTGCCAGAACCTCTTGGGCTTTACCTGTTAGTTTACACTGAAGTAATAGGCACCATACCTCTTCGGGCCATTTCAATGCTACCGCTATCCGTTCAAACACACCGAAATAGGAATCAACCTCTGACTCCCTGAACACAGGTACCAAGGTGATCTGCCTACTAATATCAAACGTAGCAGCCGACACAGCTGGTGAGGATGGCTCACTAGCAGGCATAGTACTAGCAGAGACTAACCTCGCTGTTTCTGCCTCTAGTTCCATTTTACGCACCTCCAGTTCCATCTTACGCATCTCCAGTTCCATCTTACGCGTCTCCAGTTCTGCCTCTAGCTTACGCGTCTCCTGTTCTGCCTCTAGCTCCATTTTACGCATCTCCAGCTTGTCTTGCCTGATTTGTGCCCGCTCTTCCGCCTCCATTTGGAGCCGTGTCGAGCGGACATCGATCCTGGCATCACTGTCAGTCAGTGGGGAGAGTGGGTCATAACGGGGCAATGTGGCTGGAGCCTTAGCCTCCTCCTCAGACACTGATGGGCTTACAGGAACAGCCACCACCTCCCCTACAGGAGCAGCAGACTCAGGCGGCGGTAACTCAAGCACTCGCTCGTTCAACAACATCGCTAGCACTACTTCCCTAACTTCTGCTTTCACTAAACCCCTCGGTATGGGTGCAGAAAAGTGGTCAGCCAAAACCTGTAGATCCACTCTACGGCAATTCTCAAAAACCTCCCACGTAGGGTTTTCCAAAAATGCCTCCAACTCAAAAGTAGCCATCCTACTAGCAACACGAGCCGTCGACTACTGAACACACAAAAAAACAGGTAGTACAGCTGCCAAGCTCAACACTGAACCAGACACTTACTAATTTGCATGAGTAGCATGGGATAGATCCCGGACGAACCCCCACTTTGTTACGAACCCCGTGGCTTTGAACGTCTAGGGTGATGGACATGAGACCCGTAACATAATGCATGTAAATTATAAGTGTGGCATGGAACAGTGAGAACAAATATGACACAACTACCATGAACTACCGTCAAACACAAATGGTTTATTTCTGAACACACGGTAAAGGATTGGGAAAAAGGGCTGAGCAGGACCCAAGAAATGAAACAATAGTGTAAAACACCCCTAAACTGATCTTGCCTGCCTCAAGAACCGCTAGGCTACTGCTACCATACCAAAATACAGTGGGTGGTCCGCTCAGGTCTAACTAGTGTTTATAGACAGTTCTTTCTACGGGAAATGTATGCCCAAGGGCAGCTAGCTCAAACTCCCCTTTTCCCAGAAACACACAATAGTTACCAAACAGAGTAACCAGCAACTTAGTGAGTACTCTAAACAAAGGACATCACAGTATCCATTACTCACATACAAAACAGTAGTCTAACAGAATTACCAATCATAGTAAACAGCAACTTAGTGAGTAATCAAAAACAGGACACCACCGTGTCCATACTCACATACGGAAATATTCTCTCTCTCTCTCAACAAACACAAGACTGGTTTTTATACAATGGGATGTGTGATTGAACAAACGAGTAACAGGTGGTGCAATGCACAGGAATGTTCACTGATTGGTCCAATCAGCAGACACCTCAACGACCACCAATCAGGAACATACAGGACACCTGTGATTAGGGCAGAAGGAGAGAAACACACAAAAACACAGGATACCTGTATCCGTAACAATCCCAAACATGCTTAATGGGTGACATGTCTGGTGAGTATGCAGGCCATGGACGAACTGGGACATTTTAAGCTTCCAGGAATTGTGTACAGATCCTTGTGAAATGGGGCTGTGCATTATCATGCTGAAACATGAGGTGATGGCGGCAGATGAATGGCACGACAATGGGCCTCAGGATGTCGTCACAATATCTCTGTGCATTCAAATTACCATACATAAAATGCAATTGTGTTCGTTGTCAGTAGCTTATGCCTACCCAAACCATAACCCCACCGCCACCATGGGGCACTCTGTTCACATCGTTGACATCAGCAAACCACTCGCCCACATGACGCCATACACGTGGCCTGCAGTTGTGAGGCCGGTTAGACATACTGCCAAATTCTCTAAAATGACGTTGGAGGTGGCTTATGGTAGAGAAATGAACATTACATTCTCTGGCAACAGCTCTGGTAGACATTCCTGCAGTCAGCATGCCAATTGCATGCCCTCAAAACTTGAGGCATCTGTGGCATTGTGTAGTGTGACAAAACGGCACATTTCAGAGAGGCCTTTTATTGTCCCCACCATAAGGGCACCTGTGTAATAATGATGCTTTTTAAATTAGTCAGCTTCCTGATATGCCACACCTGTCAGGTGAATGGATTATATTGGCAAAGAAGAAATGCTCACTAAAATGTAAACACATTTGTGCACAACATTTAATAGAAATAAGCTTTTTGTGCATATGGAAAATTTCTGGGATCTTTTATTTCAGTCCATGAAACATGGGACCAACACTTTACATGTTGTGTTTATCTTTTTGTTCAGTGTAATCGCACAACCAAATGACCTGCATTGCAATTGAGATTATTTAAATACATGGTGCAAGTGTCGATTCCATTTGATATTCTGCACAGATTATTATAGCAATTGTGAAGCTCTCCACAGACCTGTGACCTTTGCATGTTATCTTGAACATGCACGCTTTCTATGATTACATAAGAAGACATTTATTTTTACAGTAACCTCAACATGTGGCCATGGATGTGTTACTCATTTTAAAGTAGAATAAATACCAGGTGTAAAATAGTAAATAGTGGCTACTTCTCAGAGAGTTTTGAATTGTCAAGAGGAGTTAAATGAGGGTGTCCGCTGTCACCATATGTATTCGTTATGGCCATCAAAATGTTAGCTATTAAAATCATATCAAATAACAACATTAGAGTATTAGAAATCCAAGGCTTAAAAACAAAGGTGTCCATGTATGGCGCAAGCTAGATCACTGCATTGTCTCATTGAAGATCTAGATACATTTTCTGGACTCTGTGGACTAAAACCTAATTATGATAAGTGTACCATATTACGTATTGGATCTTTAAAAAATTAAACTTTTACATTACCCTGCAGTTTACCTATAAAATGGGCTGACGGTGAAATAGACATACTGTACTTAGTATTCTTACCTGGTTAAATAAAGGTGAAATAAAATACAAATAAAAAAAATCACAAAATATATAAATGAGCTCTCAACAATGAATTTCAATAGAAAACTAGTAAAAATAGACAAGATCCTCCAACCATGGAGAGGTAAATACCTGTCTATTTATGGAAAAAATTACGCTGATTAACTCCTTAGTCATATCTCAGTTTACTCACTTACTTATGGCGCTGCCTACTCCTGATGATTTGTTTTTGAAATCATATGAGCAAAAAATATTTCGCTTTAGCTGGGATGCTAAACCAGACAAGATAAAGCGTGACTATCTATATAATGAATATGAACTGGGTGGGTTGAGATTATTTAATATAAAAGCACTAAACCGCTCTCTAAATGCTTCACTTATACAAAAGTTTTAAATGGTTCTCAAGTAGATTACTAAGAAAAGCTCATCCATTGTTTAAAAATGGCCTTTTTGCCTTTGTGCAGATTGCCATGTCTCATTTTCGATTAATTGAAAATAAAACCTTTTTCAAAGTATCTCTCTTTTTCAAACAGGCATAGCAGAGCTGAATACAATTCCAATATCATCCCCCTGGAAAGATAGAACAAATATTACAACAAATATTATGGTTGAACTCAAATGTGCTGGTTGATAAAATACCTGTATTTACGGAAAATATGTTTGAAAAGGGTATTCTGTTTTTAAATGATATTGTTAATTGGAATGGTAGGGTTATGTCTTTTATGGAGTTTTTGGAATTGTATGGGAAGGTCTGCTCAACCCAAGATTACAACCAATTGATTACAGCATTGCCCCAAAAATGGAGGAGACAGGTGGCAGCGGGAGGAGTTAGGGAACTGGTCTGTCTGCCCAATATAAAGGATCAAAACTGGCAGAGGAATAACATTAGCATAAATAGGAAAGTATACCAGTTTCATTTGAGGACCAGGATGTTGACAGCTGTGCCATACAGATTGCAATATAGCTGGGAAGAGATTTTTGATGTACCGATTCCAAGGCACAGGGTTCAAGATGGTGCAAGATTCAAGACTTCGTGCTTTTCAGCTAAAATTATTGTTTAGAATTATTGCCACCAACAAAATGTTGAATATTTGGGGCATACAATCATTGCAGCTCTACAGATTTTGTTGTGAGGATACAGAATCAATATACCATTTGTTCTGGTATTGCCCTCAGGTATCCTGTTTCTGGTACCAGGTTCAGGAATGGCTGAAAAAGCATAACATTAATCTAAAATTGACCCTAGAAATAGCATTGTTGCGAGATCTGGAGAGACCTGGTCAGTCAATTACTAATATACTAATACTCTTAGTAAAAGTATTTAACTCGCAATCTGTGGATTCCATTCGATTAGATATATTCAAATGGTATGTTAAACATCACAGCATAGTTGAAAGATATCTGGCGTGTAGAAATCCAAAGAGGGTGGCCAGCAGAGATAGGTGGGATGGGCTGAGGGAAGCTGAGGGTTGGGATGTGGAACTGGAGACACGTGGGAGTGGAGTTGCTGGGCGGGGGATAGAATGACGGTCAAAATAAAAGTCAAAATAAAGTCCAAATAAACCAAACAAAAAAATATGTTTGAATGACACTGAGGGGGGTGACGGAGGCGGGGTCTTGGATGATTGAGGGGCAGCTCTTCGGGAACTGTGGGGGGAACGTGGAGGGTTAGTGGCCTGGTGGTTGGGAGCTTGGGCCGGTGGCCGATAGGTCGCTGGTACGGGTCCCAGTTTTGACTTGGTGGGAGACCTGTCGTGTGCCCTTGGGCAGGGTGTTGACCCTGGATGCTTCTGTGAGACACTCTGGATGGGAGTCTGTTAGATGATTGAATGTAATATAAATGTTGAGCGGCTTCACTGCAGGTAGACTGTATGTTTTAATATTCAAAAAAAAAAAATATATATATACTTTTTTTAATACTGTTACATTAGTTTGTAAAATAGCCTTAACATTAGGCTAATTACTGTCTTACAAAAATAATATTTAATTGTGTTTGGTTAACAACACAACCAAATATCAACATTAGAAATAGAGGAATCCTTGGATAGTTCAATCTGTGTGTCACGATCGCTGGATGAAGTGGACCAATGCGCAGCGTGTTGAGTGAACATACTTATTTATTAGAGAACAAAACAACAAAACGATAACGTGACGTCCTTGGTTACAAACACTAACCATACACGGAACAAGATCCCACAATACACTACTGCCAAACGGCTGCCTAAGTATGGTTCCCAATCAGAGACAACAAGCAACAGCTGATTCACGTTGCCTCTGATTGAGAACCACCCCGGCCAACATAGCTACACATGAACTAGAACTTAAACACAGAACACAAACACATAGAAACTACACACCCTGGCTCAACATAACAGAGTCCCAGAGCCAGGGCGTGACACAGTGCCACTGAGTCTGGCTGTAACTCCAGTTTTTCTACAAATTAGTAATTGATATGTAGAATCCATGTCTCCATTTTAGCCAAAAATATAAGTTAATTAATTGGACTAAATCAAATCAAACTATAAATGCACTTTAAATTGATTTAGTCCTAATCTTTAACTTAGATTTTTGGTTGAGATGGAGATGTGAGTCCAACATATTTTTTTACTAACTTGTAGATTCCATTTGAAATCAACCAGATCTTGAAACCCTAGCCTATGTTATTGTCAATTTTATTGTTGAATTCTGGGTTTAATTGAAACAACAGCTGTTGATGACTTCCCAAATGCCATATAGACCTAAATAGCATCATTGATGATATATGATTGATGAAGTATTCTTACCTTTCATTTGCTCTGTTAAACCTAGCCTTTGGAATGACTTTGATAGCAACAGTGAATCTATTAAGTGGTTGTGGGGATTTGTCAAAATAAAATCTCACGATTGCACATTGATAATAGTCGGTGGGGATTTCTCAACAAGTTTTCTTACGATAGCACATTGGTAATAGTCGGTGACAAATATCAAAGCAGGGCTTGGTTAAAACTCTGGATGGGAGACCAAAGGGATGGCTGTAGATAGATCAACTTTCCAGTAGGAGGTGCTGCCCAGCCTATTGTGTTTTTCTTATAGTGGATATTACACTGAAGATCTGAAGTTGTTTCAAAGGTACAAATTCAACGTATTTTATACAATGTTTGTCAATGTTGAAAACTGTTTACCATGATGACATAATCCTGTGCTTGAAATGTCACCTTCAAAACAACAGTTTAGTTGATTACTTTCTTCTTACACAATGTATATTTTCCACATAGATTCCTGGTCACAATACGTTGACAAATGACGATGAAACAACGTTGATTCATCCTTTTTGTGCCCAGTATACCCATGACCCTCGGTCAAATGCAGTCCTCTCTTGGGACTCTTCTGTTTTCTATATACCCTACTTCCTCCCTTCCTTTCTGCAGGGTTTCATCCCTTCCTTACTGCAGGGTTTCCTCCCTACCTTTCCTTACTGCAGGGTTTCCTCCCTACCTTTCCTTACTGCAGGGTTTCCTCCCTACCTTTCTGCAGGGTTTCCTCCCTACCTTTCCTTACTGCAGGGTTTCCTCCCTACCTTACTGCAGGGTTTCCTCCCTACCTTTCCTTACTGCAGGGTTTCCTCCCTACCTTACTGCAGGGTTTCCTCCCTACCTTTCCTTACTGCAGGGTTTCCTCCCTACCTTACTGCAGGGTTTCCTCCCTACCTTTCCTTACTGTAGGGTTTCCTCCCTACCTTACTGCAGGGTTTCCTCCCTACCTTTCCTTACTGTAGGGTTTCCTCCCTACCTTACTGCAGGGTTTCCTCCATACACCTCCTTACTGCAGGGTTTAAATGTAAGAACATGCAAATAATGGATCATAAATATCCCTATACATTGGTAAAATGCATTTCCTTGTTCAGCATTCTAAACATGGCGTCTTGCAGGCAATGAATTACAGAAGCAGTATTTTGGCAATCAATTAGTGAAGCATGACGAAAGATGGTTAATTGGCATTTAGAAAATCTAGCTAAAACAGATTAATCAGCATTTTGTAAGATATTGTTTTGTAGTTATTAGCATCTTCCTGACATTACCATTATCATATCAGACAGATACGATTGACAGATCATTAAAGTGACATATCCATGTGATTTAACAATTAGTCCATCCTTGTCAGACCTACAGTATATGCATTCAAAGGCTATGTTATAGCTCAGTTCCACACACTGTGTTTCAATAGCATGTACAGTGCATTCAGAAAGTATTCAGACCCCTTCACCTTTTCCACATTTTGTTACGTTACAGCCTTATTCTAAAACGGATTAAATTGTTAGTTTTTTCCTTCATCAATCTACACACAATACCCCACAATGACAAAGCAAAAACTGTTTTTTATAAAATTTTGCAAATGTATATAAATATATTTTCTGAAATATCACATTTACATAAGTATTCAGATCCTTTACTCAGTACTTTGTTGAAGCACCTTTGGCAACGATTACAGCCTTGAGTATTCTTGGGTATGATGCTACAAGATTGGCACACCTGTGGTCCTCTGTAGCTCAATTGGTAGAGCATGGCGCTTGTAACGCCAGGGTAGTGGGTTCGATCCCCGGGACCACCCATACGTGAAAATGTATGCACACATGACTGTAAGTCGCTTTGGATTAAAGTGTCTGCTAAATGGCATATTATTATTATTACTGTATTTGGGGAGTTTCTCCCATTCTTCTCTGTAGATCCTCTCAAGCTCTCTCAGATTTGGATGGGGAGCATAGCTGCAAAGCTATTTTCAGGTCTTTCCAGAGATGTTCGATCAGGTTCAAGTCTGGGCTCTGGCTGGGCCACTCAAGGACATTCAGAGACTTGTCTTGGCTGTGTGCTTAGGGTCATTTTCCTGTTGGAAGGTGAACCTTCGCCCCAGTCTGAGGTCCTGAGCGCTCTGGAGCAGGTTTTCATCAATGATCTCTCTGGACTTTGCTCCGTTCATCTGTCCCTTGATCCTGACTAGTCTCACAGTCCCTGCCGCTGAAAAACATCCCCACAGCATGATGCTGCCACCATGCTTCACCGTAGGGATGGTGCCAGGTTTCCTCCAGACGTGACGCTTGGCATTCAGGCCAAAGAGTTCAATCTTGGTTTCATCAGACCAGAGAATCTTGTTTCTGATGGTCTGAGAGTCCTTTATGTGCCTTTTGGCAAACTCAAACCGGGCTGTCGTGCCTTTGACTGAAGAGTGTCTTCCGTCTGGCCACTCTGCCATAAAGGCCTGATTGGTGGAGTGCTGCAGAGATGGTTGTCCTTCTGGAAGGTTCTCCAATCTCCACAGAGGAACTCTGGAGCTCTGCCAGGGTGACCATGAGGTTCTTGGTCACCTCCCTGACAAAGGCCCTTCTCCCCCAATTGCTCAGTTTGGCTGGGCGGCCAGCTCTAGGAAGAGTCTAGGTGGATCCAAACTTCTTCCATTTAAGAATGATGGAGGCCACTGTGTTCTTCAATGACGCAGATATTTTTGGTACCCTTCCCCAGATCTGTGCCTTGACACAATCCTGTCTCGGAGTTCTATTGACAATTCCTTCCATCCCCTGGCTTGGTTTTTACTCTGACATGCACTGTCAACTGTGGGACCTTATACAGACAGGTGTGTCCTTTCCAGATCATGTCCAATCAATTGAATTTACCACAGGTGGACTCCAATCAAGTTGTAGAAACATCTCAAGGATGAATGGCGCCGGAGAAGATGGTTGCCGTTTTACTGCCCTCTAACCAATTGTACTATTATGTGTGTTTTTCAGCGTTATTTGTAATTTATTCTGTACATAATGTTTCTGCCATCGTCTCTTATAACCAAAAAGAGCTTCTGGATATCAGGACAGCGATTACTCACCTCGTATTGGACTAAGATTTTTTCTTCAACAAGTCGGACGCAAAGGATATCCTACAGACACCCGACAAGGCCCAAATCCCCGTCATTCGCATGAGAAAGAGACGGAGATATCGTGGACGTAGGTCGGGGTGCCTTGTAAGGCGAGCGAGTAAACTGCCTCTTCCATCAATCCTATTAGCCAATGTTCAATCATTTGAGAATAAATTAGATGACCTAAGATTACGGTTATCATACCAACGGGACATTAAAAACTGTAATATATTATGTTTCACCGAGTCGTGGCTGAACGACGACATGGACAACATACAGCTAGCGGGCTATACGATACATCGGCAGGATAGAACGGCTGACTCTGATAAGACAAGGGGTGGTGGTCTGTGTATATTTGTAAACAACAGCTGGTGCACAAAATCAAATACTAAGGAAGTCTCGAGATTTTGCTCGCCTGAGGTAGAGTATCAAATGATAAGCTGTAGACCACACTATTTACCAAGAGAGATTTCATCTATATTTTTCATAGCTGTCTATTTACCACCACAAACCAATGCTGGCATTAAGATTGCACTGAATGAGCTGTATAAGGCCATAAGTGAACAGGAAAACGCTCATCCAGAGGCAGCGCTCCTAGTGGCCGGGGACTTTAATGCAGGGAAACTTAAATCAGTTCTACCTAATTTCTACCAGCATGTTAAATGTGCAACCAGAGGGAAAAAAAACTCTAGACCACCTTTACTCCACACACAAAGATGCATACAAAGCTCTCCCTCGCCCTCCATTTGGCAAATCTGACCATAACTCTATCCTCCTGATTCCTGCTTATAAGCAAAAACTAAAGCAGGGAGCACCAGTGACTTGGTTAATAAAAAATTGGTCAGATGACGCAGATGCTAGGCTACAGGACTGTTTTGCTAGCACAGACTGGAACATGTTCCGGGATTCTTCAGACAGCATTGAGGAGTACATCACATCAGTCACTGGCTTCATCAATAAGTGCATCGATGACGTCGTCCCCACAGTGACCGTACGTACATACCCCAACCAGAAGCCATGGATTACAGGCAACATCCGCACTGAGCTAAAGGGTAGAGCTGCCGCGTTCAAGGAGCGGGACTCTAACCCGGACGCTTATAAGAAATCCCGCTATGCCTTCTGATGAACCATCAAACAGACAAAGAGTCAGTACAGGACTAAGATTGAATCGTACTACACCAGCTCTGATGCTCGTCGGATGTGGCAAGGCTTGAAAACTATTACAGACTACAAAGGGAAGCACAGCCGCGAGCTGCCCATTGACACAAGACTTCCAGACGAGCTAAACCACTTCTATGCTCGCTTCGAGGCAAGCAACACTGAAGCATGCATGAGAGCACCAGCTGTTCCGGATGACTATGTGATCACGCTGTGTGTAGCCAATGTGAGTAAGACTTTTAAGCAGGTCAACATTCACAAGGCCGCAGGGCCAGACGGATTACCAGTATGTGTACTCCGAGCATGTGCTGACCAACTGGCAAGTGTCTTCACTGACATTTTAAACAGACTCAGTCCCTGACTGAGTCTGTAATACCAATGTTTCAAGCAGACCACCATAGTCCCCGTGCCCAAGGACACTAAGATAACCTGCCTAAATTTCTACCGACCCGTAGCACTGACGTCTGTAGCCATGAAGTTCTTTGAAAGTCTGGTCATGGCTCACATCAACACCATTATCCCAGAAACCCTAGACCCACTCCAATTTGCATACCGCCCCAACAGATCCACAGATGATGCAATCTCTATTGCACTCCACACTGCCCTTTCCCATCTGGACAAGAGGAACACCTACGTGAGAATGCTATTCATTGACTACAGCTCAGCATTCAACACCATAGTGCCCTCAAAGCTCATCACTAAGCTAAGGATCCTGGGACTAAACACCTCCCTCTGCAACTGGATCCTGGACTTCCTGATGGGCCGCCCCCAGGTGGTACGGGTAGGTAACAACACATCTGCCACACTGATCCTCAACACGGGGGCCCCTCAGGGGTGCGTGCTCAGTCCCCTTCTGTACTCCCTGTTCACCCATGACTGCATGGCCAGGCATGATTCCAACACCGTCATTAGGTTTGCCGACGACACAACAGTGGTAGGCCTGATCACCGACAACGATGAGACAGCCTATAGGGAGGAGGTCAGAGACCTGGCCGTGTGGTGCCAGGATAACAACCTCTCCCTCAACGTGACCAAGACAAAGGAGATGATTGTGGATTACAGGAAAAAAAAGAGGACTGAGCACGCCCCCATTCTCATCGACGGGGCTGTAGTGGAACAGGTTGAGAGCTTCAAGTTCCTTGGTGTCCACATCACCAACGAACTATCATGGTCCAAACACACCAAGACAGTCGTGAAGAGGGCACGACAAAGCCTATTCCCCCTCAGGAGACTGAAAAGATTTGGCATGGGTCCTCAGATCCTCAAAAAATTATACAGCTGAACCATCGAGAGCATCCTGACTGGTTGCATCACCGCCTGGTATGGCAACTGCTCGGCCTCCGACCGCAAGGCACTACAGAGGTTAGTGCGTACGGCCCAGTACATCACTGGGGCCAAGCTTCCTGCCATCCAGGACCTCTATACCAGGCGGTGTCAGAGGAAGGCCCTTAAAATTGTCAAAGACTCCAGCCACCCTAGTCATAGACTGTTCTCTTTGCTACCGCATGGCAAGCGGTACCGGAGTGCCAAGTCTAGGTCCAAAAGACTTCTAAATAGATTCTACCCCCAAGCCATAAGACTCCTGAACAGCTAATCATGGCTACCCGGACTATTTGCACTGCCCCCCCACCCCCACCTCCACCCCATCTTTTTACGCTGCTGCTACTCTGTTAATTATTTATGCATAGTCACTTTAACTCTACCCACATGTACATATTACCTCAACTACCTCAACTAGCTGGTGCCCCCGCACATTGACTCTGCACCGGTACCCCCTTGTATATATAGCCTCCCTACTGTTATTTTATTTTACTTCTGCTCTTTTTTTCTCAACACTTTTTTGTTGTTGTTTTATTTTACTTTTTTATTAAAAATAAATGCATTGTTGGTTAAGGGCTGTAAGTAAGCATTTCATTGTAATGTCTACACCTGTTGTATTCGGCGCATGTGGCCAATACAATGGGATTTGATTTGATTTGATGATCAATGGAAACAGGATGCACCTGAGCTTAATTTGGAGTCTCATAGCAAAGGGTCTGAATACTTATGTAAATAAGGTATTTCTGTTTTTTTTTGCAAAAATTTCTAAAAACCTGTTTCCGCTTTGTCATTATGGGGTATTGTGTGTAGATTGATGAGGAAAAAAATGAATTAAATCAATTTTAGAATAAGGCTGTAACGTAACACAATGTGGAAAAACTGAAGGGGTCCGAAAACATTCCGAATGCACTGTATATGACAGCATTAGGCACAAAGAGATCGAGCCATTCATTATCAACATCAACAAATACATCAGTAAACTACAAAGAAGTTGCTCGTCTCCAGATAACACAAGGTACAGTGCCTTACAAAAGTATTCATCACCCTTGGCGTTTTTCCTATTTTGTTGCATTTCAACCTGTAATTTAAATGTATTTTTATTTGGATTTCATGTAATGGACATACACAAAATAGTCAAATTTGGTGAAGTGAAATGAAAAAAATTACTTGTTTCAAACAATTCTAAGACATTTATAACAGAAAAGTGGTGCGTGCATATGTCTTCACCCCTTTGCTATGGAGCCCCTAAATAAGATCTCGTGCAACCAAATACCTTCGGAAGTCACATAATTAGTTAAATGAAGTCCACCTGTCTGCAATCTAAGTGTCACATGATCTGTCACATGATCTCAATATATATACACCTGTTCTGAAAGGCCCCAGAGTCTGCAACACCACTAAGCAAGGGGCACCACCGTGCAAGCGGCACCATAAAGACCAAGGAGCTCTCAAAACAGGTCAGGGACAAAGTTGTTGAGAAATACAGATCAGGGTTGGGTTATAAATAAATATCTGAAACTTTGAACATCCCACGGAACACCATTAAATCCATTATTAAAAAATGGAAAGAATATGGCACCACAACAAACCTGCCAAGAGAGGGCCGCCCACCAAAACTAACGGAACAGGCAAGGAGGGTATTAATCATAGCGGCAACAAAGAGACCAAAGATAACCCTGAAGAAGCTGCAAAGCTCCAAAGCGGAGATTGGAGTATCCGTCCATAGGACCACTTTAAGCCGTACACTCCACAGAGCTGGGATTTACGGAAGAATGGCCAGAGAAAAGCCATTGCTTAAAGAAAAAAATAAGCAAACACATTTGGTGTTCGCCAAAAGGCATGTGGGAGACTCCCCAAACATATGGAAGAAGGTACTCTGGTCAGATAAGACTAAAATTGAGGTTTTTGTGGCCATCAAGGAAAACGCAATGTCTGGCGCAAGCCCAACACCTCGCATCACCCAGAGAACACCATCCCAGTGAAGCATGGTGGTGTCACGTTCGTTGAGTAAAGGATTGGACCAAGGTGCAGCGTGGTATGCGTACATAGTCGTTTATTATATTAAACACCAACAAAACAACAAAAGCAAAGTACGTGAAGTTCAAAAGGCTAAACATCCAACAAGCCAAACTGAAACAAGATCCCACAACATAGGTATGCAAAATGGCTACCTAAGTATGATCCCCAATCAGAGACAACGATTGACAGCTGCCTCTGATTGGGAACCACACCCGGCCAACATAGAAATACACATTCTAGAATTTTCACATAGATATTCACATACTAGATATTCACACCCTGACCAAACCAACTAGAGATCTCTATGTCAGGGCGTGACAGGTGGTGGCAGCATCATGCTGTGGGGATGTTTTTCATCGGCAGGAACTGGGAAACTGATCAGAATTGAAGGAATGATGGATGGCACTAAATACAGGGAAATTCTTGAGGGAAACCTGTTTCAGTCTTCCAGAGATTTGAGACTGGGACGGAGGTTCACCTTCCAGCAGGACAATGACCCTAAGCATACTGCTAAAGCAACACTCGAGTGGTTTAAGGGGAAACACTTAAATGTCTTGGAATGGCCTAGTCAAAGCCCAGACCTCAATCCAATTGAGAAGCTGTGGTATGACTTAAAGATTACTGTACACCAGCGGAACCCATCCAACTTGAAGGAGCTGTTTTGCCTTGAAGAATGGTCAAAAATCCCAGAGGCTAGATGTGCCAAGCTTATAGAGACATACCCCAAGAGACTTGCAGCTGTAATTGCTGCAAAAGGTGGCTCTACAAAGTATTGACTTTGGGGGAGGTGAATAGTTATGCACGCTCAGGTTTTCCGTTTTTTTGTTTGTTTCACAATAAAAAATATTCTGCATCTTCAAAGTGGTAGGCATGTTGTGTAAATCAAATTATACAAACCCCCAAAAATCCATTTTAATTCCAGGTTGTAAGGCAACAAAATAGGAAAAATGCCAAGGGGGGTGAATACTTTCGCAAGCCACTGTACACAGTTTGGGTTCTTTGTTGCATATGAATAACTACTTCTTGAATCGCGGCTGTCTAGGGAAATACCCAAATTTGATCTCCCTTTCTTTTCAATTTTATTCCACCACCAGAGAACCCGTTTTAATTACCAGACAGAGAATACATTTATGGAGATTATGAGAAAATAGTGAGAAACAAGCAAAACTTCACATTACAGAGTCAAACACTATAAACCAATACACATATCCCTGATTACTTACCCTAATCTCCTCTCTCCATTCACCCTCCTGAGACAAGGACATGCAGACAGAATACGTCTTTACATATTGCACTATAGGCTACAGTGCCTAGTTAGTCTACACACCCCTTTCACAGTCTTTACAAGGGGTGTGTAGACTTTCAGTAGCGACTGTATATTGAAACCGTGACACCACGGTTTACACAATGGATTATGTCTGATTAAAGGTTTTAGCCTAGTGAACATGGTATTAAAAGGTACATGTCACACTTTAAGTGTCTTGTGATGACAATGTGGATGCTTAAGAGGATTTCACAGTTCATGTACTGCAGGGTGCTGATTACTGTATTTTGTTTCTCCTTTTGAACCTTGACTTCCTGTTGAACCCTGAGCTCTCCCTGACCTTACTCCCAGAGGGGGTTTCCCAACCCCTACTTTCACTCCTCTCCATCCTGTCACTCACTCACTTTCTCTCTCTAGTGCACTGACATGAGATACTGAAACTTGCTGATGCCCTACCCTGCTCATTTTGCTAATCAAATCTAATCAAATTATATTGGTCACGTGCACATATTTAGCAGATGTTATTGTGGGTGTAGCGAAATGCTTGTGTTCCTAGCTCCAACAGTGCAGTAGTATCTAACAATTCACAACAATACACACAAATCTAAATGTAAAATAACGGAATTAAGAAATATATAAATATTAGGATGAGCAATGTCGGAGTGGCATTGACTAGAGTATAGTATATACATATGATATGAGTAAAACACTATATACAGAAGCTGAAGAACAGAGGCACATCCAGGTACTTTCCGCAGGTGATGGAGTTGTAGGTGAATTCATGGAAAATAAAAACGCTGCACACTGCTGCTCATGCTCCCAGGTGATATTTATTTATAACAACGTTTCCACCCTTAGGTCTTCATCAGGCATCCATATCCCAGGTGGGGGTGGAAGGTCCTATATTTATATAGGGGCAGTACTCAGTGACATCACTTCCTGAAACAGGAGGTAAAAAATAGGTTCACAATATTAACATTCAATGTTTCAAAATATATGATCATATACAAGGAATGCAATCAATATTTACAGTAATATACATACAATATTCACACAATGTTCAATTAGGATTTTTTTACCCACAATTTGGACATAATGAAACTATAAAAACGGTTTCAAGTCAAACTCCTCGTTAAGGCCAAGAGGAGACAGTGTGTTGAGCCTGTGGATCCAGAAAGATTCCCTTTGACGAAGTTTCCTCTCAATGTCCCCTCCCCTGCGTGACATCTTAACCATTTCTATTCCAATGTATCTCAGAGAACTAATAGGATGTCCAGCTTGTAAAAAATGTACAGCAACCAATTTTTTTGTCTCACCTGTCCGTATATTGCTGTGGTGCTCACAGATCCGTGTCTTAAGGCTTCTGCAGGTTTTCCCTATGTAAGACAGACCACAAGGACATTTAAACATGTTAACAACATTGGTGGACATGCAGGTAATCAGGCCTTTGATCTTAAGTCTTTGTCCTGTGCGGGGGTGGGTAAATGAGTTGCATTTGTACGTGAAGCTGCATTGAGCACATTGGCCACATTTATAATTACCCTCCCGAACCTTGTCCAAGAAAGTTTCCCTTTTCTCTGGTGGGTAATCAGATTTAACCACAATGTCTCTCACGTTTGGGGGTCTTTTAAAGACCATACGTGGGGGATATTTAAAAATGGGTTTCAATTGTGGGTCCTGATAATATCTTTAAATGACTTCCCCAATGGTGAGTATTGGGTAAAGCATGAGAGGACATGTTCTGCGTTTTCTTTAACTTTTGGTTGAAGGCTTTCCAGCTGTGTTAGTCCTTCATGTTTTACCCAATTGTCTTTGTACCCCCTTTCCTTAAACCTCTGTGTGAGGTCCATGGTCTGTTTCTTATAAGAAGCGTCCGAGCTGCATATTCTTCTGATGCGACTGAATTGACTTATAGGGAGACATTTAACCTCTACTGGATCGATGTCCCGTATACGGGACTGTTGAGCTAATGTGCGCTAATGTGATTAGCATGACTGTTGTAAGTAACAGCAAACTTTCCAGGACATAGACATGTCTTATATGGGCAGAAAGCTTAAATTCTTGTTAATCTAACTGCACTGTCCAATTTACAGTAGCAATTACAGTAACAAAATACCATGCTATTGCACAACAACAAAAAACTTATCACGGCAACTGGTTTGATACATTCACCTCTGAAGGTAAATAATGTACAAATCTTGCTCTGATTTGTCATCCTGAGGGTCCCAGAGATAAAATGTAGCATAGTTTTGTTTGATTAAATCCATTTTTATATTCAAATGTAGGAACTGGGTTCTACAGTTTGAACCCTTGCTGTCTCTGGCTCCACACCCACCGCGCCCGGCCATCTAGATGTGTGAAAGTTAGTTTATAAGCTAATGATCCATCATATATGACATTCCTGGGAGTGTGTAAACTTACCTTTTGTATTACCATATCATTTTTGTATGTTGTCTATAGTTATGTACTTGGAAATGTATCAATTGACCAATTCGGCACATTTGGACAGACTTGATACAAAATAGTCCAGTGTTGCAATGCTTCACTGGAACAATCTGAAACTTTGTACACACACTGCTGCCATCTAGTGGCCAAACTCTAAATTGCGCCTGAACTACAAAATTATGTTGTGGCCTTTCTCTTGCATTTCAAAGATGTTGGAACAAAAAAAAAACAAATAGAAAACACATGTTTTTTGGTTTGTATTATCTTTTACCAGATTTAATGTGTTATATTCTCCTACATTAATTTCACATTTCCACACACTTCAAAGTGTTTCCTTTCAAATGGTATCAAGAACAAGCATATCCTTGCTTCAAGTCCTGAGCTACAGGCAGTTAGATTTGGGTATGTCATTTTAGGCAAAAATTTGAAAAAAAGGGTCCGATCCTTAAGAGGTTAATAAGTGGACGTGGATGAAAGCTGTCACCTCTAAGGAGGGTATTCCTGTCCGTAGGTTTCCTATAGAGATATTTAGAGAGGGAGGTTTTGTCCTTAATAACCATCACATCAAGAAAACTGATTTGTGATAGGTCATAGTTAATGGTGAAATGAAGGTGTTCATTCATAGAGCTTAGATAAGCATGGAATTCCAAAAGTTCTTCCTGGGTCCCTGTATAGATCATGAAAATGTCATCCAAATATCTCAGAATTAGGAGAATATTGGAGAGAAAAGGGTTAAGGTCTGGATTCAGCACCACATGTTTTTCAAACATTCCTAGATATAGGTTAGCATAATTAGGAGCCATAGGGCTCACCATCGTTGTTCCTTTGGTCTGGAGGAAAAAGTCTCCTCTGAAGAGAAAATAGTTGGAGGTTAATACCAGTTCAGCCAGGTCCATAATACAATTGGTGCTGGGAAGCATTAGGGGGACGTTCATTGAGGGAGAACTTGAGGGCCTCTAGGCCACCCTGATGGGGGATGTTAGTATATGGACTGGTAAGGGTCCCCTGTAGCTCAGTTGGTAGAGCATGGCGCTTGCAATGCCAGGGTTGTGGGTTCGTTTCCCACGGGGGGCCAGTATGAAAAATGTATGCACTCACTAAACTGTAAGTCGCTCTGGATAAGAGTATCTGCTAAATGACTAAAATGTAAAAATGTAAATGTAATATCAAAAGTACACAGAATTCTCAGGTATATGGTCCACAGATTAATAAAATCAATAGAGTCTCTGGTATATGTGGGGAGGGAGGTTGCCCAGGGTTTCACAAAATAGTCTACAAAGGTAGAGATCTTTTCTGTCAGAGATCCGTTACTACTCACAATGGGCCTGCCTGGTATAGGTGGTGTCATGCTCTTGTGAAATTTGGGGAGAGCGTATATGACAGGTGTGGTTGGGCAGTCAACTTTCATATACTCATATTCTGTCTTTGTAATTTCCCCTTCATTCAAACATTTTGACAATTTATCATGGATCAGAGACTTTAATTGATTAGTAGGGTCCTTAGGGAGTCTTTTGTCAAATTCATCATCACTAAGTTGACTCAGAATTTCCCTTACGTAGTCTGCTGCATTTAGTATCACTGTTGCACCCTCTTTGTCGGCAGGTTTTATAATGATACTGGAGTCATTTTTAAGTTCCATAAGAGATTATTTCTCTGCTTTGGACATATTGTAGAATACCTTGTATTCTTTTTTCTTAGCCAGGAGATTATGTACATCTTTCTCAACTAGGCGGCAATATGTTTCAAGAGAGGGATTTCTTTTAGGTGGTAAAAATGCTTTTCCTCTTAAAATATGTATTTTCCCTTGTCATGTCCTCAGAGCGAGACTCAGGTTCATTGTCATTCAGCTTATCAATGGGAAAAACATTAGCACATTACCTGTCTGGTTACTAATATCGTTCAATAGATGAACATTGGCAGGAGTATAGGGAGCAACCCCATTACCAAAAAACTCAGTCAGTCTCAAACTGCGGAAAAACTTTTGAAAGTCTATAACTGTATCAAAGTCATTGGCCTGTGATGTTGGGACAAATGATAGTCCCTTACCTAGGGCAGATGAACATGTGTCAGATATAGACCTGTTGGACAAGTTAATTACCGTGTCTTGCTCCATGTATGTGGCGGGGACTTCGGGTGTTGGCGTTTTCCAACCTAATCCTCTCCTGCATTTCTTGCGGGGAAGCAGGGTGGGCGGTGGTAGTGATGACGGCCTATTCGATGTCATCGTCCATCGGAATTCTTTATACAAAGAATCCTAATTGATCATTGTGTGAATATTGTATGTATATTACTGTAAATATTGATTGCATTCCTTGTATATTATCATATATTTTGATACATTGAATGTTAATATTGTGAACCTATGTTATACATTTTTACCTCCTGTTTCAGGAAGTTATGTCACTGAGTATTGCCCCTATATATACAGTGGGGGAAAAAAGTGTTTAGTCAGCCACCAATTGTGCAAGTTCTCCCACTTAAAAAGATGAGAGAGGCCTGTAATTTTCATCATAGGTACACGTAAACTATGACAGACAAATTGAGAAATTTTTTTCCAGAAAATCACATTGTAGGATTTTTTATGAATTTATTTGCAAATTATGGTGGAAAATAAGTATTTGGTCACCTACAAACAAGCAAGATTTCTGGCTCTCACAGACCTGTAACTTCTTCTTTAAGAGGCTCCTCTGTCCTCCACTCATTACCTGTATTAATGGCACCTGTTTGAACTTGTTATCAGTATAAAAGACACCTGTCCACAACCTCAAACAGTCACACTCCAAACTCCACTATGGCCAAGACCAAAGAGCTGTCAAAGGACACCATAAACAAAATTGTAGACCTGCACCAGGCTGGGAAGACTGAATCTGCAATAGGTAAGCAGCTTGGTTTGAAGAAATCAACTGTGGGAGCAATTATTAGGAAATCGAAGACATACAAGACCACTGATAATCTCCCTCGATCTGGGGCTCCACGCAAGATCTCACCCTGTGTGGTCAAAATGATCACAAGAACGGTGAGCAAAAATCCCAGAACCACACAGGGGGACCTAGTGAATGACCTGCAGAGAGCTGGGACCAAAGTAACAAAGCCTACCATCAGTAACACACTCCGCCGCCAGGGACTCAAATCCTGCAGTGCAAGACGTGTCCCCCTGCTTAAGCCAGTACATGTCCAGGCCCGTCTGAAGTTTGCTAGAGTGCATTTGGATGATCCAGAAGAGGATTGGGAGAATGTCATATGGTCAGATGAAACCAAAATATAACTTTTTGGTAAAAACTCAACTCGTCGTGTTTGGAGGACAAAGAATGCTGAGTTACATCCAAAGAACACCATACCTACTGTGAAGCATGGGGGTGGAAACATCATGCTTTGGGGCTGTTTTTCTGCAAAGGGACCAGGACGACTGATCCGTGTAAAGGAAAGAATGAATGGGGCCATGTATCGTGAGATTTTGAGTGAAAACCTCCTTCCATCAGCAAGGGCATTGAAGATGAAACGTGGCTGGGTCTTTCAGCATGACAATGATCCAAAACACACCGCCCGGACAACGAAGGAGTGGCTTCGTAAGAAGCATTTCAAGGTCCTGGAGTGGCCTAGCCAGTCTCCAGATCTCAACCCCATAGAAAATCTTTGGAGGGAGTTGAAAGTCTGTGTTGCCCAGCGACAGCCCCAAAACATCACTGCTCTAGAGGAGATCTGCATGGAGGAATGGGCCAAAATACCAGCAACAGTGTGTGAAAACCTTGTGAAGACTTACAGAAAACGCTTGACCTGTGTCATTGCCAACAAAGGGTATATAACAAAGTATTGAGAAACTTTTGTTATTGACCAAATACTTATTTTCCACCATAATTTGCAAATAAATTCATAAAAAATCCTACAATGTGATTTTCTGGGTTTTTTTTTCTAATTTTGTCTGTCATAGTTGACGTGTACCTATGATGAAAATTACAGGCCTCTCTCATCTTTTTAAGTGGGAGAACTTGCACAATTGGTGGCTGACTAAATACTTTTTTTCCCCACTGTAGGACCTTCCACCCCCACCTGGGATATGGATGCCTGATGAAGACCTAAGGGTGGAAACGTTGTTATAAATAAATATCACCTGGGAGCATGAGCAGCAGTGTGCAGCGTTTTCCTTTGTAAACATTATTAAAGTGATCAGTGATTCCATGGCTATGTACATAGGGCAGCAGCCTCTAAGGTGTAGGGTTGAGTAACCGGGTGGTAGGTGGCTAGTGATGGCTATTTAAAAGTCTGATGGCCTTGAGATAGAAGCAGTTTTTCAGTCTCTCGGTCCCAGCTTTGATGCACCTGTACTGACCTTGCCTTCTGGATGATAGCGGGGTGAACAGCCCGTGGCTCGGATGGTTGATGTCCTTGATGATCTGTTTGGCCTTCTTGTGACATTGGGTGCTGTAGGTGTCCTGGAGGGCAGGTAGTTTGCCCCCGGTGATGCGTTGGTCAGACCGCACCACCCTCTGGAGTGTCCTGCGGTTGCGGGTGGTGGAGTTGCTGTACCTGGCGGCGATACAGCCCGACAGGATGCTCTCAATTGTGCATCTGTAAAAGTTTGTGAAGGTCTTAGGGGCCAAGCCTAATTTCTTCTGCCTCCTGAGGTTGAAGAGGCGCAACCGCAGGACTCTTCTTCACCACACTGTCTGTGTGAGTGGACCATTTCAGATTGTCAGTGATGTGTACGCCGAGGAACTTCTCCACTGTGGTCCCATCTATGTGGATGGGGGCGAGCTCCCTCTGCTGTCTCGATCAGCTCCTTCATTTTTTTGACGTTGAGGGAGAGGTTATTTTCCTGCCACCACTCCGCCATGGCCCTCACCTCCTGCCTGTAGGCTGTCTCTTCATTTTTGGTAATCAGAAGTACAGTACTTTGCAATTTCTTCCCAGTTTTGTATGACCTTATGAGTCTGAAGGCGTTGACAGCAGACCTGGGTCAAATACAGGTAGGCTATGTCAAATGCTTTCAAAGACTTGAGGTGCACTTGTTTTAGAGTGCCCAACATAATGGAATCAACGTTAGTGTCCCAAAGTGTTAACTCTTGCTGAACAAAGTGCACCTCAAGTAAAGTATTTAAAATGTACTTGACCCAGGTCTGTATGCAAAAAACATCCCTTTTTTTCTTACTCCTCTCACTTTGCCAGCAGGACTCTCATTTTGAGTGCTAGTCCAACATTACAATGTATTGTCATCAGAGAAATATAATTGTTTTCTAAATACTATTGTGATCAAGACGTGGTATGCACTGAATAGCTTTCATACCTCTTTTTAAAAAAAAGATGTTTTCTGCTCACCTTAGCTCTGAAAAGTCAGAGAAAAAAGGAACACTTTGCACAGTGGTATGCTAATAGCTTGAACTTAAGATCTATTCATACAGCACGTTGGGTTGACTAGCAACAGAGGTAAAATAATGAATAACGCATGATACAGTTAAATATGCATGATTTAATGATTCAAAATGAGGCTGAAAGAACTGCTACTATGATGGATTTGTTTGCCTGTAGGTAACTGCATTTTTGTGAAATCCTCTGGGAAAACTAGACATGGAGAGAGAGGTGAATCTGAAATCCAGAAGAAACTGTCTATGTACTCTTGAGAGCAATTGTATCTCACTATTGAGTTATGGGGCTATTATAATGCATTTAGCTTGCGATATTTGCTGAATTAAACGAATTTGAGCTTTATGAATTAAAGAGGAGCCATGTAAATTAGAATTCTTAATTCACTTGACTAGTCGGCCATGAAATCCATTTTTCTTTTCTGGTATAAAAAGACTCTTCAGATTTATTTTGGGTAATTTCGAAAGGAAGGCACCTGATGGTGTCATCCTGAATTAATGTTACAAAGTTTTACTGCAGATAAAGTAGGCAGAGGGAAAATGCTAAAGGTCAATATAGATAGACTGCAGAAACTCACTTCCTCTGAATATACCTCTCATGGTCAGTGAAGGATTTCAGATATGAGTTCACCTCTGAAACACACAAACATACAGAAGGTCTAGAGCGCACTAATACCTCACCAGATAAGGTTTGTCCACATCAAACCTGAGTCAGATATACTGTGATGCAGTAATGCTATCCTGTGCCATACTGCTGCAGTATATCAGATAATTTGGAAGGCAATCTGAAATCCACTGCTTTCATCAGTCACGCAGATATAAACCCATAGAAGCACCGTCGTAGTTTGTATGACTTGCAGCTTCCCACCACCTCCCATAGATTGCCTCAGCTTCTCAAGAATCGCCCAAGTCCAAGAGGGGTTTTGGCAGTGCTGCAGTAGCAGCTCTGTCCTCTCTCCTTCTACCTCCAGCTCTGTCCTCTCTTTCCTTCTACCTCCAGCTCTGTCCCCTCTCTCCTTCTACCTCCAGCTCTGTCCCATCTCTCCTTCTACCTCCAGCTCTGTCCTCTCTTTCCTTCTACCTCCAGCTCTGTCCCCTCTCTCCTTCTACCTCCAGCTCTGTCCTATCTCTCCTTCTACCTCCAGCTCTGTCCTCTCTCCTTCTACCTCCTGCTCTGTCCCCTCTCTTCTTCTACCTCCAGCTCTGTCCTCTCTCCTTCTACCTCCTGCTCTGTCCCCTCTCTCCTTCTACCTCCAGCTCTGTCCCCTCTCTCCTTCTACCTCCAGCTGTGTCCTATCTCTCCTTCTACATCCAGCTCTGTCCTCACTCTCTCCTGCTACCTCCAACTCTGTCCTCTCGCCTTCTACCTCCTGCTCTGTCCCCTCTCTTCTTCTACCTCCAGCTCTGTCCTCACTCTCTCCTTTTACCTCCAGCTCTGTCCTCTCTCTCCTTCTACCTCCAGCTCTGTCCTCTCTCTCCTTCAACCTCCAGCTCTGTGCTTGCTCTCCTTCTACCTCCTGCTCTGTCCCCTCTCTCCTTCTACCTCCTGCTCTGTCCCCACTCTCCTTCTACCTCCAGCTCTGTCCTCTCTCTCCTTCTACCTCCAGCTCTGTCCCCCCTCTCCTTCTACCTCCAGCTCTGTCCCCTCTCTCCTTCTACCTCCAGCTCTGTCCCTCTCTCCTTGTTTTCTCACAATGATTAATAGTCCTCTATACTGTAGTTGTGGGTGGTTTCAGACTGTAAGTTTACTACTCCGCCCATTGTTTACCTAATGGACCAAATTGAAAATGTTTGTCACATGTACAGTGTCTTCAGAAAGTTTTCATACCCCTTCAAAAAAAATTGTGTTACAGCCTGAATTCAATGTTGATTAAATGCATTTTCTTCCTCACCCATCTGCACACAATATCCCATAATGATTGTTTGTCATTACTAGATAACCATTTTCAGGTCTCGCCATAGATTTTCAAGTAGATTTAAGTCAAAACTGTAAATCGGCCACTAAGGAACATTCACTGTCTTCTTGGTAATCAACTCCAGTGTAGATTTGGCCTTGTATTTTAGATTATTGTCCTGATGAAAGGTGAATTCATCTCCCAGCATCTGGTGGAAAGCAGACTGAACCAGGTTTCTTTTCTAGGATTTTGCCTGTGCTTAGCTCCATTCCGTTTCTTTTCTATCCTTAAAAACTCCCCAGGCCTTAACGATTACAAGAATACCCATAAAATGATGCAGCCACCACTATGCTTGAAAATATGGAGAGTTGTACTCCGTAATGTGTTGTATTTGATTTGCCCCATACATAACACTTTGTATTCAGGACAAAAAGTTCATTGCTTTGCCACATTTTTTGCAGTATTACTTTAGTGCCTTGTTGCAAAAAGGATGCATGTTTTGGACATTTTTATGCTGTACAGCTTCCTTCTTTTACTCTGTCAATTAGGTTAGTATTGTGGAATAACTACAATGTTGTTGATTCATCCTCAGTTTTCTCCTATCACAGCCATTAAACTTTGTAAGTGTTTTAAAGTCACCATTGGCCTCATGGTGAAATCCCTGAGCAATTTCCTTCCTGTGCGGCAACAGAGTTAGAAAGGACGCCTGTATCTTTGTAGTGACTTTGTGTATTGATACAATTAATAATTAATAACTTCACCATGCTTTTTTATCTACCAATAGGTGCTCTTCTTTGCGAGGAACTAGAAAACCCCTCTGGTCTTTGTGGTTGAATCTGTGTTCGAAATTCACTGTTCGACTGAGGGACCTTACAGATAATTGTATGTGTGAGGTACAGAGATGAGGTACTCGTTCAAAAAACATGTTAAACACTATTATTGCACTCAGAGTGAGTCCATGCAACTTATTATGTGACTTGTATAGGAATATTTTATGTATCATTAAGGCAAAATGTAGGGAGATGCCAAAGGTAAACTAGAATAAACATGATTGACATTTTATAAGTCCAGATGCATGTTTAAATAAGGAATATAGTCAATACAATGTGTAAACATGCTTTGATGAATGTATGTATTTTATTTTCAAAAAGTGTTTGTGCCATGCCACCAACATAATGAGATAAGGGGAAGAGGCAAAAGTGCCCATGGTCTTTTTGGAGTAAACAACATGTGTTGTTGGACTTTGAAAGATAATAGTGGCGTGGCAGTTAAAGATGTTAATCAGTGATCTTAAGGGGAGTAGCTTTGTAAGCTATGTATACATGACTGTGCATTTGTGTGTTGTATAAGAGATCTCTAAGCAAAAGAGAGACAGTTGTTCCATGGAGCAAGCTCGGCTTTATTATGCAATGAAGTCTAATTCTTGGATTCACAAGCTCCGGTCTCTTGAGAGATATTTTTGAGTTGACTATTTTTAGTCAAATATTTCTACGACACTTGTTAAGCAAATTGTTACTCGTGAAGTTATTTAGGCTTGCAATAACAAAGGGTGTTGAATACTTATTGACTCAAGACATTTCAGCTTTTCAGTTTCGAAAAACATAACTCCACTTTGACATTATGGGGTATTGTGTGTAGGCCAGTGACACAACATTTTATCCATTTTAAATTCAGGCTATAACACAACAAAATGTGGAAAATGTCAGGGGGTGTGAATACTTTCTGAAGGCACTGTACATCCTTGCATGCCCACCACTGAAGCACTGGGCAAATAGTGGATCGAAGATGTTTTGAAAAACTCTACAGTTTCCTACCATTTCTTATGAAAATCTCCTAGAGATTCTCAAAATCAAAATGGCTATACTGAACATCCCAAAGAAGGCAGACTGATTTTGTTTTGGGAGGAAAAGAGCAAGAAGGTATACAGTGAGATTCCTGCAACAAAATGACCCACACAATAAATAGTGCACACCTTGATTTGACCGAGACCTTGATATCCACCAACGGCTCTTTTACTGCATCCATCGTCCGTCCACCTGCTCCCTCCATCTCTCCCAGATCTCTTTTTGGCCTTGGTTTTTCTCAGCAGATGGGAGTTGGGGCTTTTTGCTCTTCTATGCTCTTCTACACTACCGGTCAAAAGTTTTAGAACACCTACTCATTCAAGGGGTTTTCTTAATTTTTTCTATTTTCTACTGTAGTATCTGAACATTCCAGAATTTGGCTCTGCTTGCGGAAACATCTGGAAAACATTACTATAGGGGCCCCCTAAGACAGAGGAGATTCGGATGTGTAAAGGCCAGGGATTGGTCTATAAAAAACCACCCATATTATGTTATATATTATAAATACCATGGTTGGAACAAAGGACGGGGAGAAATAACATATTAGAGATTGGGTCAGTTGTTCTCCAGATGTCTGCAGGAGTCTGTAAATTGATACTGTTATCTTTGATGTAATAAACCATTATAATCAAGGACAGTGTCAGCAGATTTCTTGTCATCACAGAATATCAGCATCGTTGTCTCAACACCACAGAATGGCGACGAGGACCTTTGGGACGTGTTGCGTCTGTTCAACGTTGCATCATGGGCTCCGAGCTGACTCTCGCTCCAGAGTCCGGCAGATAAGGGTGAGTTTTCTCACCACTTTGGGCACTGGTCAGTTTGTGTGCTTGTGTGTGTGTGCGTTGAGCGGATGTACCGTTTAAAAACTTGTGTGTGCGCTTTGCTGTTATTTGCTGTGGGATAAGAATCCGTTCTAAATTTCTAAATGTGTTTGCGTTGAAAACAACGCAAACAGGGGGGGAGTGTCTAAAGGAATTGATAACACTGGGCACAGGGATATTTGGCTTGAATAAAATTAAAGGGAAAAGGAATAGCATGAAGGAATAAGGCCAGGAAATAAGGAAAAAGTATACGACTAGGACGTCGCTGATTTAAAGATGCCCTCAAACGAGGCGATCATTAGGATGGGCCGAAAATCCTGAAAACTCACTAGGTTGATTTTTAAGGTCAGTTCTGGTAACTGGAGTTTGTGGTAGATACATTCCATTGTAAGTTACCTCTCGACATATAGTTGATGAGGTATGTGTTCGAAGTAACCTCTCATTGAATATCTGCAACTCGAGGTAGCAGAAATTTAGGAAGGAACAATGAGAAATAAGGAGCGACGGTAGCATGCTTTAGAGGACCGTATGAATGGATGCATTCTTTTCATTTGTGTGTGTGAAAGAGAGCCTATGCATGTGTGTACATGGGGAGGTCTCTGTTGTGTTTCAGCTGTGTGTTGACTCATGTTATGATAAGATTTATGTTAGAGATATATACATATACAGTGGGGAAAAAAAGTATTTAGTCAGCCACCAATTGTGCAAGTTCTCCCACTTAAAAAGAGGAGAGAGGCCTGTAATTTTCATCATAGGTACACGTCAACTATGACAGACGAAATTAGAAAAAAAAATCAAAAAAATCACATTATAGGATTTTTTATGAATTTATTTGCAAATTATGGTGGAAAATAAGTATTTGGTCAATAACAAAAGTTTCTCAATACTTTGTTATATACCCTTTGTTGGCAATGACACAGGTCAAACGTTTTCTGTAAGTCTTCACAAGGTTTTCACACACTGTTGCTGGTATTTTGGCCCATTCCTCCATGCAGATCTCCTCTAGAGCAGTGATGTTTTGGGGCTGTCGCTGGGCAACATGGACTTTCAACTCCCTCCAAAGATTTTCTATGGGGTTGAGATCTGGAGACTGGCTAGGCCACTCCAGGACCTTGAAATGCTTCTTACGAAGCCACTCCTTCGTTGCCCAGGCGGTGTGTTTGGGATCATTGTCATGCTGAAAGACCCAGCCACGTTTCATCTTCAATGCCCTTGCTGATGGAAAGAGGTTTTCACTCAAAATCTCAAGATACATGGCCCCATTCATTCTTTCCTTTACACGGATCAGTCGTCCTGGTCCCTTTGCAGAAAAACAGCCCCAAAGCATGATGTTTCCACCCCCATGCTTCACAGTAGGTATGGTGTTCTTTGGATGCAACTCAGCATTCTTTGTCCTCCAAACACGACGAGTTGAGTTTTTACCAAAAAGTTATATTTTGGTTTCTTCTGACCATATGACATTCTCCCAATCCTCTTCTGGATCATCCAAATGCACTCTAGCAAACTTCAGACGGGCCTGGACATGTACTGGCTTAAGCAGGGGGACACGTCTTGCACTGCAGGATTTGAGTCCCTGGCGGCGTAGTGTGTTACTGATGGTAGGCTTTGTTACTTTGGTCCCAGCTCTCTGCAGGTCATTCACTAGGTCCCCCCGTGTGGTTCTGGGATTTTTTGCCCACCGTTCTTGTGATCATTTTGACCCCACGGGGTGAGATCTTGCGTGGAGCCCCACATCGAGGGAGATTATAAGTGGTCTTGTATGTCTTCCATTTCCTAATAATTGCTCCCACAGTTGATTTCTTCAAACCAAGCTGCTTACCTATTGCAGATTCAGTCTTCCCAGCCTGGTGCAGGTCTACAATTTTGTTTCTGGTGTCCTTTGACAGCTCTTTGGTCTTGGCCATAGTGGAGTTTGGAGTGTGACTGTTTGAGGTTGTGGACAGGTGTCTTTTATACTGATAACAAGTTCAAACAGGTGCCATTAATACAGGTAACGAGTGGAGGACAGAGGAGCCTCTTAAAGAAGAAGTTACAGGTCTGTGAGAGCCAGAAATCTTGCTTGTTTGTAGGTGACCAAATACTTATTTTCCACCATAATTTGCAAATAAATTCATAAAAAATCCTACAATGTGATTTTCTGGATTTTTTTTTCTCAATTTGTCTGTCATAGTTGATGTGTACCTATGATGAAAATTACAGGCCTCTCATCTTTTTAAGTGGGAGAACTTGCACAATTGGTGGCTGACTAAATACTTTTTTTCCCCACTGTATATGTTTTGGTTGAGAACAGGGGTTTTAGTTTTTTGTAAGGAAATATGTTAGTTAAGGTTAAAATCTTATGAGTCTCTATAAAAGAGAACGTTTAATAATTGTTAAAAAACGATGAGCCCCCTGGGAGGACGTTAAGGTTAAAACCTTGTATGAGTCTCTATAAAAGAGAACGTTTAATAATAGTTAAAAGACTATGAGCACCCAGGGAGGAGATTATGATTGTATAGAGATGTTTTGTAATGGATAAGAAAATAACTATAAATCTGCAGATTAGGATAAGTGAAGTTAAGAAACTTTGAAGTAGGATTTGTGTTCTATGTTCTGTGTTGGTTTGTGAGTTTTGTTAAGTGTTACTGTTTGTCTGTGTTGGAAATAACGGAGGGACAGCTGGTCTGTCTGCTTTCTGTTGTTTAGCTTGGAGAGAGCTACTTGGGAGCTCTTCTCACTCTGAAATCGCACTGGTGAATGAGCTGCACATGCGTGGGAATTTATGAGTTTAGAGTTACGTAGAGCAAATATGCCACTCCCCTGCCTGCACTGAGCTGCTGTGACACCAGAATTAGTGCTACAGACAGAGAAGAAAGGGGGAGACTTTGAATACGCACAAATAACGTATTCTGTTTGATAAGTGGCTGTTGCTTAACTATGAAACTATTTGATTGAGATCTATTGAATTTATAAATGAGAGATATGTTGACGGATAATAAAATAAATAATAATAATAATAATTAAATAAATTAATAAATAAAATAAAATGTTATTGGGCTATTTATAATATTCCTGAGTTAAGCTGTTTGCTTATTTCTTAGCGTGAATGTGAACATAGGTATGCATAAAATGCTAAATTGTTGACTGTTTCCTTTGTTCTTCTGTGATGTGAGACACGAGAAGGAGGAGACAGAGATAGAGAGAGAGAAGGTGCTGACCAGTGCGTCACGCGACAGTGTGTGCTGCCCCGGATCCAGTCCAATCAAGGCCAGTACTGCTCTGTTCACAAACTTACTTTCCCATACAGGATATTGTGTGTGCCTAGCATATTTCATGTTGTGACAATTTAACAGGGACTTGGCAACAGACTGATCAATTGATGTAATTAAGAATTGCACATTGGAGTTTATTGTGCATGGGTTGGTTTGATTAGAGTTGTGTTGGAAATCCAGCACTGACATTATTCTGTAAAATTAAGGTAATTATGTGATTATTAAGCAATTGGTTTGTGAGTGCTGTAGTGTTGCTGGATTACAGGTCTTTCTTTTTTGGATTGCTCTGAAGTTGACTACTTTCCTTTACTTTTCCTGATCGGATGTGGTAAGATTGCCACTAATCAATAATTTGGTAAAATAAAATAAAAAAATAAAAAATTTTAATTAATTAATTAATTAATAAAAATAAATAAATATATTGATACATTAATTAATTAATTAATTAATTTATTTATTTATTAATTTGAAGAAGAAGAAAAATAGGAGGAGGAGGGAAACATAAGCTACATAGTCTAAAGTATTTTTTGGTTTACAAATTAATTGGTTTAAAATAATAATAATAATAAAATAATTCACAATAAAGGAATATAAAAGAGTTGGGGAAATGGGGAAAAAGGACATCAAAACTATGAAAGTAATTACTCCTGTTGATGTAGTACAAAATAGTAATCCTCTAGTTAATGGTATTGCAAGGTTATCTGGAAAATGGAATAAACATTGGCCTGACATTGAACAACCATGGCCAGTGGAAGGGACTCTTAACCCAGACGTCATCAAGATAATGGAAGTGCTTGTGGCATCATATAAGGCAGATCAAAAGAAGGGGAAAAAGGGGAACAACGTAAAGAAAAGAGACAAAGAGAGCTTGGTGTTCTTAAGCTGTTTGAAAATGAAGGACAAAAACTGATAAAAGATACAAAAGATAAAAGAGACAGAGGTATTGAGAAAATGGCAAAAGAGGCGAAGGTAACAGAAAAACTAATGGCAGAAGTCAATGCACCTTTCTTACATACGGATTCAGCAAAAAGACCCCACCTTACGAGGAAGAAGTATAGTTTAAGGACGTCTATCCTCAGCTTCCAGTGATCATTCAGGAGGGTGATTATTGCATCAGAGATGAAGATGAACGAATAATAGAGAGAGGACAAGCAGAAACGACCATAAAGATTAATCCAAACTCCAAAAGTAAGAAGAAAACGAGATGTCTGGAAACTAAGGGTGGAGTGAGGTTCAGGAGGATGGAACTTGAACATGATGATGATGATGATCAGAGTGATTCAGAAGAGATCATGGGTGGATATGACCCTGTGATCAGACGGAGGTTGGCCAGAGCGGAAAGAAGGGTTGATGGAAGTTGGAAGAAGAAGAATACAAGAGATTCGATCTCTGATGAAAGTGAAGATGGAGACAGCGATGAAGATTTGGAGATTAAAGGTGCTTCAGGTTCAAAAGGATTTTATGCTACAATGAAGGGAGCACAAGTAAGAAGATGATGCCAGTGATAATTCGAGGACAGAACCTGGAGTATAAGCCTTTGCAGAATACCGATATGTCAGATATACTTGAGAAGCTGCCTACTCTTCAAGATGGAGCATATCCTTGGATTTCAAAATTGGAAGAAATTACGGTGGGAACACAGTCTGCTATAGGAGACATTAAGATACTTTTGGCTAATCTCCTTGGGATTCCAGGTATGGAAGAATTTTTTCAGAGAGCTGGACTTCATCGATATGTGGGGACTGCGGTGAATGATCCTGAATTGTTGGCTGCAAGAAGAAATCGGCTGTGGAGAGCACTGAAAGATACGTTTCCAACAAATGTGCATCCTGACAACATTCTGATTGACCCACTAGGACAACAAGAAAATCCGAGAGCCTATGTGTCAAGAGTTCATCAAGTGTGGAGAAATATTACCGGAAATGATCCAGATGTGAGTCAAATTGAGCAGTCAATTTTGAGAGCTAAACTGCAGAAGGGACTGCCCTCACCAGTAAGGAGCAAACTGGCAGAGGTGGTTGGACTTGGAAGCATGACAAAAGGTGTCTATACAGATCATATAGCCCATCAAGTGGATCTGTATAGGAAAAAGGAACACAACCAGAAAGAACAGGACCAAGAAACTCTCAGAAAACTCAATCAAATACAACTGGTGGAGAATAAGAAGGAGAATAAACAAGCTTTGGTTATGCAGAATCAGTGTGCACCAAATCCACAATCACTGTCACAGCTTCAACCGAACCAGTTCCAACCGCAATTGTACCAGCAACCAATAGCGGTACCAGATGTTTCATATCCACAGCCAGTTTCTGGACAGACACAGAATTGGAGAGGAAGAGGACGAGGAGTCTTATGAAGAGGAAGAGGAGGAAGATTTAAGCCATACTTCCAGCAATCTTCAGAAGTGTGTTATAATTGTGGACAGGTTGGTCACTTTGCTCGTGAGTGTAATGGGCCAGGAGGAAACACCAGAGGGAATTTCAGAGGAAGATACAGGGCCCAGTCAAGATCATCTGGAGGACCGGTGAACCCTTATAGGGGCCCGGAGCAAGGATTCTAGGGGTGCCTAGAAGATCCGAAAGGGGGGTGTCAGCTGGTAGCATCAGGACCGGAAAAAGATCCAACAATTGAGGTGAAAGTAAACAACCGACCATTGGAAGTGATGGCGGATAGCGGAGCTGCTTTTACCTGTGTTCGGCCTGAAGATGCTACACATCTCCCTATGTCCAATCAACTAATTAGGACAATCGGATTTGAGGGAGTGAAACAGCTGATTCCTCTTACGGAACCAATTGAGCTCTGCTATGAAAATCAGAAAATTATAATACCCATACTGGTATCAGAACATACACCTATTGCATTGTTGGGAAGATATGCATTGTGTAAATTGAACTGTACAATAAAATGTACACCAGACGGCTGTCTGGTAGAAGTGCCAAAGGAAAAGGTTTACCAATTGTTGATGACGACAGAGATGGATTCTTCTTCATTATTCTGGATTGGAAATCTCAGTGAAGATTTTTTGAAGCAGGCTAAGATATGGGAGAAATTCATTGTGGCAAATATGCCAGATGCGAGGCATCCGGAATATCCATTTCATTGTACGCTCAAGTATTTCAAGAATGCTGCCCAATCGAACTCAGAGGAATGGTTGAGTCATCAACCAAAGAAAGTTCAACTCAGCTCATGTTGCATAATTTTAGGACCACAAGGAGCAGCTATGAAGATAAACACAGACAATTATCTGGATAAAGAATTTGAGATTGAGAAGAGTGTGCCACGTGACCTTGTTGGTTTCTGAAGGCTATGAGCAGAAACAAATAGGAGAAATAATGACAGAAGCAGAGAAAGCTGTTTTTGTACCGATGAAAGAGAATTTGGGGATTTGGAGGAGTGAAGATCAGCGATTTCTCAAAATCATGATTTCGGCTCAAGGACAAGGACAGCCACAAGCTGTACGGATGACACATGAATTTATTTGCAGTGCGAAGATGGATTTAGACCCTATGAAAGAGGAGATGTTGCACAAGTTCCAGAATGTTTGTGGTCTCAACACAGTACCGATATTGGACTTGTGAAATCAGCCCAATTGAGGTGAAAGTTGAATTTCGACCAGGAGCAAGACCTCCTTGGAAGAATCAATATCCATTGAAAGATGAAGCAATCCAAGGGATTGAACCACAAATTGAAGGACTTTCGAAAGCAGGTGTTTTGAGGACAATAAAAAAATCCTCAGAGCAACATGCCTTTGTTGTCTTTGGAGAAACCATGAGGGGTTGATAGTAGCGCCTCTAGACCTATTAGGTCTGATGATTTAGGACGCACATGGGTTAGCTAATGTTGCAAGGGGGGAGGTTAGGGGAAAGATCACAAAGGTGTATGGTTTTTGGGAACCATATTTGCTTTAACAGGTTGACTATGTCATAGGCAGGTGCACAATCTGTCTGAAAATAATGTTTGCAGGGGTGTGACTGTTTTTCTTGGTTACATTCCTACACCAAGAGGTGCATAAGATGTCCAACTAAGCTAAAAGATGCTCAGTCGGTTGCAAAGTTCTTGTGTAAAGAAGTCATAAGCAGGTGGGGACTTCCCGATCAAATATCCTCAAATTAGTGGGAAAGAGTTTTGTGGATAAATCAGTGAAATGTTTTTTGAAAAAATTGGGGAAAAAGTCAGACTAAAAAGATATGAAAACTAGGGTTGAAAAAACTCTAGGAAATTTTGAATATCTGATTGTGGGATAATTATATTATTGTGATATTTAGTATTTTCTTATGAATCAAAGGGGGGAAATGGAATGTATATAATTGTTGATATTGATGTTTTAATTTGCATGTGTTGTTTTGCAAAAGATACTGGTTGGTGTTTTCTTTTCTTCCAGAAGCATATGGGGGAATGTGTAGAGGGGATTCAAACACTCAAACATGGACAATATGAATGGACTGGAGGAAGTGGAACAAGGAAGGTGTGGAAATGTTCAGATTCCATCATCAACGTTGCATTAAAAGTCGACACTGCTGAGGAGATGCAGTGTAGTGGACTACATTCCAGTGTCTGCAATGATATATATATAGACATATTTGCATGTGTAATACATAATTTGTGTCATATTCTTTCTGTATACATTTTTGAAGAATGATGTTTTCTGTTGTTGGATGCATGTGGGGACCTCAGATGTTTTTGTTTATTTCGTTGAAGCTTAGGGATATTGGGTCTAGGCAGGGACAGAGAGAATCCACAGGATCGTCCGATGGGTCGACCAGCCTGAATGTGGACATTTTTGATTCTATTTTGTTTTCTGAGGCTTTCATGTGTATTCAATTGCATCATAGTTTAAAATGCATTGATAAAGATTTATAAATTGATCTGGAGTACTTAGGTGGTCGCCTGGGGCAGAGGGGCCATGAGAGAATTTTACTGTCTTGATTGATTGATGGATATTTGGAAAGAGGTTTTTCGCTCTTACACTCCATAACGATTTGTCTCTGGGGTCTCTATATGTTGAGCCAGGGTGTGTAAATTCTATGTGTTTATGTTCTGTGTGGGAGTTCTAGTTGTGGTATTTCTATGTTGGCCAGAGTGGCTCCCAATCAGAGGCAACGAGTGTCAGCTGTTGCTGGTTGTCTCTGATTGGGAGCCATATTTAAACAGTCTGTTTCCCTTAGTGTTTGTGGGATCTTGTTTCCGTTTGGTTTGTTTCTGTGTTAACCGTAGGACTGCACGTTTCGTTTATTGTTTTGTTGTTATATTATCACTAAAGATAATAAAGTGAAGTATGTTTGCAACTAACGCTGCGCATTGGTCTACTCTCTACGACGATCGTGACAGAAGATCCCACCATACCAGGACCAAGCAGCGTGTCCAGGAGCAGGCAGCCTGGATGTGGGAGCAAATATTGGACGGGCAGGGGTCCTGGACCTGGGAAGAAATCCAGGCCGGGATGGATCGCCGTCCATAGAGTGAGACGGTAGAGGCGCGACGGAGAGAGGAGCAACGGCGTCAACAGTGTCGTCGTCGGACGGACGAGAGGCAACCCCAAAAAATTTTTAGGGGGGGGCATACGGCATGGGCGACGGGGCAGCAGGAGGCAGCTACAGGGCGTAGTAGGAGGTTAGGTGAGGAGGACACCAGGTTACGGGGGCTATTGGCGCAGAGGGAGCAGGAGTTAGTGGTGCAGAGGGTGGAGCTATTGGAGGCGAGAAGGGAGAAGGTGAGAATTGAGGCACGGCGAGAGGAACTCGGTAAGCAGCTGAGGGAGTGGAGGGTTATGACGAAACCCAGTCCCGCTCCTCACACCAAGCAAGTGGTGTGCGTCACCAGTCCGGTCCGGCCCGTTCCTGCTCCCCGCACTAAGTGGATGGTGCGCGTCGCCAGCCCGGCCCGGCCTGTTCCTGTTCCTCGCACCAAGCCTAAGGTGTGCGTCGCCAGCCCGGCCCGGCCTGTTCCTGCTCCTCGCACCAAGCCTATGGTGTGCGTCGCCAGCCCGGCTCGGCCTGTTCCTGCTCCTCGCACCAAGCCTACGGTGCGCGTCGCCAGCCCGGCCCGGCCTGTTCCTGCCACTCGCACCAAGTCTACGGTGCGCGTCGCCAGCCCGGCCCGGCCTGTTCCTGCCACTCGCACCAAGCCTACGGTGCGCGTCGCCAGCCCGGCCCGGCCTGTTCCTGCCACTCGCACCAAGCCTACGGTGCGCGTCGCCAGCCCGGCCCGGCCTGTGCCTGCCACTCGCACCAAGCCTACGGTGCGCGTCGCCAGCCCGGCCCGGCCTGTTCCTGCCCCTCGCACCAAGCCTACGGTGCGCGTCGCCAGCCCGGCCCGGCTTGTTCCTGCTCCCCGCACCAAGCCTACGGTGTGCGTCGCCAGCCCGGCCCGGCCTGTTCCTGCCCCTCGCACCAAGCCTACGGTGCGCGTCGCCAGCCCAGCCCGGCCTGTTCCTGCTCCCCGCACCAAGCCTACGGTGCGCGTCGCCAGCCCGGCCTGTTCCTGCACCTCGCACCAAGTCTACGGTGCGCGTCGCCAGCCCGGCCCGGCCTGTTCCTGCCCCTCGCACCAAGCCTACGGTGCGCGTCGCCAGCCCAGCCCGGCTTGTTCCTGCTCCCCGCACCAAGCCTACGGTGCGCGTCGCCAGCCCGGCCCGGCCTGTTCCTGCCCCTCGCACCAAGCCTACGGTGCGCGTCGCCAGCCCAGCCCGGCTTGTTCCTGCTCCCCGCACCAAGCCTACGGTGTGCGTCGCCAGCCCGGCCCGGCCTGTTCCTGCCCCTCGCACCAAGCCTACGGTGCGCGTCGCCAGCCCAGCCCGGCTTGTTCCTGCTCCCCGCACCAAGCCTACGGTGTGCGTCGCCAGCCCGGCCCGGCCTGTTCCTGCCCCTCGCACCAAGCCTACGGTGCGCGTCGCCAGCCCAGCCCGGCCTGTTCCTGCTCCCCGCACCAAGCCTACGGTGTGCGTCGCCAGCCCGGCCCGGCCTGTTCCTGCCACTCGCACCAAAGCTACGGTGCGCGTCGCCAGCCCGGCCCGGCCTGTTCCTGCCACTCGCACCAAAGCTACGGTGCGCGTCGCCAGCCCGGCCCGGCCTGTTCCTGCCACTCGCACCAAGCCAGGGGTGCGAGTCGTCAGCCCGGTCCAGCCCGTTCCTGCTCCACGCACCAAGTCAGGGGTGCGCATTGTCAGCCCGGTCCGGCCCGTTTCTGCTCCACGCACCAAGCCAGGGGTGCGCATCGTCAGCCCGGTCCGGCCCGTTCCTGCTCCACGCACCAAGCCAGGGTTGCGCATCGTCAGCCCGGTCCGGCCCGTTGCTACGGTGCGCGTCACCAGCCCAGCCCGGCTTGTTCCTGCTCCCCGCACCAAGCCTACGGTGTGCATCGCCAGCCCGGCCCGGCCTGTTCCTGCCCCTCGCACCAAGCCTACGGTGCGCGTCGCCAGCCCAGCCCGGCCTGTTCCTGCTCCCCGCACCAAGCCTACGGTGCGCGTCGCCAGCCCGGCCCGGCCTGTTCCTGCTCCTCGCACCAAGTCTACGGTGCGCGTCGCCAGCCCGGCCCGGCCTGTTCCTGCCCCTTGCACCAAGCCTACTGTGCGCGTCGCCAGCCCGGCCCGGCCTGTTCCTGCCACTCGCACCAAGTCTACGGTGCGCGTCGCCAGCCCGGCCCAGCCTGTTCCTGCCACTTGCACCAAGCCTACGGTGCGCGTCGCCAGCCCGGCCCGGCCTGTTCCTGCCACTCGCACCAAAGCTACGGTGCGCGTCGCCAGCCCGGCCCGGCCTGTTCCTGCCACTCGCACCAAAGCTACGGTGCGCGTCGCCAGCCCGGCCTGGCCTGTTCCTGCCACTCGCACCAAGCCAGGGGTGCGAGTCGTCAGCCCGGTCCAGCCCGTTCCTGCTCCACGCACCAAGTCAGGGGTGCGCATTGTCAGCCCGGTCCGGCCCGTTTCTGCTCCACGCACCAAGCCAGGGGTGCGCATCGTCAGCCCGGTCCGGCCCGTTCCTGCTCCACGCACCAAGCCAGGGGTGTGCGTCGTCAGTCCGGCACAACCCGTGCCTGGGTCACCGGTGCCTGGTCAGGTACCGGTCAGCTGCTCCACACCGGAGCTGAAGCAATCCGCTCCTACGATGTCCAGTCCAGCTCCAGCCAGCGGGTCCGGACCAGGGGCGCTACGGGGGGATTATTAGAGGGTGGTGGTCAAGCCCGGAGCCGGAACCGCCTCCGAGGAGGAATGCCCACCCAGCCCTCCCCTGGTTTATTTATGTGGAGGCGCGGTCGCAGTCCGCGCCTTTGGGGGGGGGTACTGTCACACCCTGGCTCTGGGGACTCTATATGTTGAGCCAGGGTGTGTAAATTCTATGTGTTTATGTTCTGTGTGGGAGTTCTAGTTGTGGTATTTCTATGTTGGCCAGAGTGGCTCCCAATCAGAGGCAACGAGTGTCAGCTGTTGCTGGTTGTCTCTGATTGGGAGCCATATTTAAACAGTCTGTTTCCCTTAGTGTTTGTGGGATCTTGTTTCCGTTTGGTTTGTTTCCGTGTTAACTGTAGGACTGCACGTTTCGTTTATTGTTTTGTTGTTATATTATCACTAAAGATAATAAAGTGAAGCTTGTTTGCAACTAACGCTGCACATTGGTCTACTCTCTACGACGATCGTGACATTTACACTTCATAAAAATTGGTTCACACTACAGAAATTTTGTTTTATTGTTAAAGTTACACAAGATTTGTCATAATCCTATTATTTTGTTTTCGAGACTTAATTAGTCTCGAAGCGGGGAAATATGTAGTATCTGAACACTCCATAATTTGGCTCTGCTTGCAGAAACATCTGGAAAAAATTACTATAGGGGCCCCCTAAGACAAAGGAGATTCGGATGTGTAAAGGCCAGGGATTGGTCTATAAAAAACCACCCATATTATGTTATATATTATAAATACCATGGTTGGAACAAAGGACGGGGAGAAATAACATATTAGAGATTGGGTCAGGTGTTCTCCAGATGTCTGCAGGAGTCTGTAAATTGATACTGTTATCTTTGATGTAATAAACCATTATAATCAAGACAGTGTCAGCGGATTTCTTGTCATCACAGCATATCAGCATCGTTGTCTCGACACCACACTACATTGTAGAATAATAGTGAAGACATCAAAACTATGAAATAACACACATGGAATCATGTTGTAACCAAAAAAGTGTTCAACAAATCAAAATATATGTTATATTTGAGATTCTTCAAATAGCCACCCTTTGCTTTGATGACAGCTTTGCACACTCTTGGCATTCTCTCAACCAGCTTCATGTGGTAGTCACCTGGAATGCATTTCAATTAACAGGTGTGCCTTCTTAAAAGTTAATTTGTGGAATTTCTTTCCTTCTTCATGCATTTGAGGCAATCAGTTGTGTTGTGACAAGGTGCAGTCACAAAAACCATCAAGTGCTATGAAACTGGCTCTCATGAGGACCGCCACAGGAATGGAAGACCCAGAGTCCAGATTTTAGATTTTTGTTTGCAACCGCTGTGTCTTTGTGAGACGCGGTGTGGGTAAACGAATGATCTCCACATGTGTATTTCCCACCATAAAGCATGGAGGAGGAGGTGTTATGGTCTGGGGGTGCTTTGCTGGTGACACTGTCTGTGATTTATTTTACCAGCATGGCTACCACAGCATTCTGCAGCGATACGCCATCCAACTGGTTTGGGCTTAGTGGGACTATCATTTGTTTTTCAACAGGACAATGACCCAACACACCTCCAGGCTGTGTACAGGCTATTTTACCAAGAAGGAGAGTGTTGGAGTGCTGCATCAGATGACCTGGCCTCCACAATCCCCCGACCTCATCCAAATTGAGATGGTTTGTGATGAATCGGACCGCAGAGTGAAGGAAAAGCAGCCAACAAGTGCTCAGCATATGTGGGAACTCCTTCAAGACTGTTGGAAAAGCATTCCAGGTCAATCTGGTTGAGAGAATGCCAAGAGTGTGCAAAGCTGTCATCAAGGCAAAGAGTGGCTATTTGAAGAATCTCAAATATAAAATACATTTTGATGTGTTTAACACTTTTTTGGTTACTACATGATTCCATATGTGTTATTTCATAGTTTTGATGTCTTCACTATTATTCTAAAATGTAAAAATAAAGAAAAACCCTTGAATGAGTAGGTGTTCTAAAACTTTTGACCAGTAGTGTATATTTCACTCGGCTTTAGGGATTCTGACTGTGGAACCGTGGTGCAGCTCATAGAGTAAGTTCAACTTTTTCCCTTTGAAGACCTGAAGGGTAGCTCTGCTTTTTGCTGGTGAACGGGACAACGATGGGCTGATCTTGGCTTCTTCCCCGGCCCTTCTGCAGGCAGTAGCTCTTTGGAGTAATAGCTCTTTCTTCTCTAGCTAGCTGGCTAGCTACCATCTGACAGATCACAACCCTCTCTGCCTGCCTCCCTCCCCTCTGCCTCCCTCCACTTGTCAGCCTGTACGGGAAGCGATGTGCCGTGTGCTCGAGGAGCTCCAGTCAAGCAGAACACCCACCTCAGATGTAGCCCATTCTTTTCATCATGAGAGGGTATAAAGAAAGTCTCCTACTCTCGTTTTGCTTCTCTTGTCAATTGGGTAGGTGTCAAAGTAACGGAAAGCTTTGTGCAAACGGATAGAGACCTTGACTTGGGCAATTCTGTCAATCTCAAGGTCTCTGTGGGGTTTGCATGCAAACTAAATATACAGGAAGTGCGAAGTAAGCCCAAAAGAACACAATACGCCATCCTCTGTCCACTAAACAACCATTGCAGTGCACCATACATCCCTGTCACTCACAACAGTTGCAGTGGGATTAATCTCAAAATGTCTCTTTTGACGATGAGTTCACCTCATTTTAACATTCTGTCATAAAGAGCACATGTTTACCTTAATAAAAAACACATTTTCCCATCTCAGAAGTAAAAATAAAAGAAGATCTATAGTAAGTGCCTATTAAGTGCCAAATAAAGTAACAGAGTTGACTGTAACAGGGTTGACGATGTCATCTTAAATCAGCCATTAATCCCCTCGTGACAGGGGGAATGGAAGGTTGTTGTGTGCAACAGGGAAAGGCAATTGAACGCAAGGGTCATAAAAACAATGAAATTGTTAAAACATTTCTAGCCTGTCTATCGATGGGTAGCAGGGTTGACATGTTATGCTCGACCCACTCAGTTTCCCACCACAAAACACCAGCAAATGGTCAAAAATAGTAGAACCAGCTCACTTGCTTTTACACTATGATTTCACTATTAGATGTTCAGTGTTTCTTCACATAACAGGGTTAACCTTATAATGAGGGACAGACGTAAATAAATAATAATCTTCAGAAATGACTTTGTCAAAGCAACAAAATAACTTGGGCTTTACAATGATGGTGAAAACTTGAAGACATGTTTGGATTAAGTGGGTTGAAATCTTCCTACAAGTGATACAGGGTTGACAGAGGGACGTCAAAATAGTGAATTTTGCCACTTTAGCAAGCCTTTATTCATATTGAAAATCTGATTTATTGAATTCTCCATGTGATCTATATTAACCCTTAAGAGTTTATTGACACCCCTGTCCGTCAATCTAAGTAACATAATAAAAGAATCCTCTTCATAATCCGTCTCAATCCACCGCATGGCTGCGTCTTAAGGCTGCGTCTCAATCCACCAATGTCGGCTTTCCACATCTGCGGTGGAAGGTGGCCGAGCTACAGCTGTGTTTGTCAGACCATGAGACATACTGAAAATCTGTCTTCTCATGAAAATGATAAGAACGAAAAAGAATCCTGATCTTTCTTATACAGTATCTCATAAATATAGGACAGACAAATTAAAACCTTATTCTTTATGATTTATTTTTTACTGTATTTTTTGCCATCTATGAATGTATTATTCAATGTGTTTCTTTGGGCTATAGTAGTATAGGCCATATTCAATATTTTATCAAATAATTTGCAAATATTTTTTGGAATACCTAAAGGGGTCCTAAAATTAAAAATCAAATAGCTAAATGATCCATGGTATGACGATCTTAAAACAAATCCATATGTTAGCTTAGTAGAACCCCCAATGTTATAGTAGAACCCCCTCAATGCTGGAGATGAAGACATAAAGTGATGAGCTCTTGAATACTGCCTATTCACAACGGCCTATATCTCCCTATTTAGTATTTAAGTATTTGATTAGGATCCCCATTAGCTATGCTATGAAAGAGCGTAAGAAGTTTCTCTGTTGCGTTTCTCAGAATGACTGCAGGTTTTTTAAGAGGAACAAGCTGTAGTTTTTCCTATTCACTGGAAAATAGACCTTTCACAAATCAGTACAATCCAAGCAAGTGTAATCTTGAGACTTTAAGACTATGACATGAAATACTCTGAGTGTCTTTTGCTCAAGTTGAAGTTTATATTACACTCACATACAGGTATTTTTTTCAATTCCATTACAATTCAGAAATAACCAATCTACAAGTACTGCAAGTACTGACACACACACGCACACATAGCCATGTTATTTTCTACTCCCTATACACTGAGTGTCCAAAACACTAGGAACACCTGCTCTTTCCATGACATAGACTGACCAGGTGAATCCAGGTGAGAGCTATGATCCCTTATTAATGTCACCTGTTAAATCCACTTCAATCAGCATGTGACCATTTGTATTTTATTTATTTGAAGTCAACCAAATTCCAAATCCAAATTAAAGAGCATTGGAAGAGAATTGGAATTGAAGTTGGAATGTCATTGTACCTACTGAATTGATTGGAATTGAAATGGAATTGACCCCTACACTGCTCACATACACATGTAGGCTCTTACATTTGAGGCAGTTTGATACAACAGGAAAAAAAAATCCTGCAGCAAAAGGAAATGTGAATTATTATGTGGATTATAATTAATTGACATTTTTCTGATACATAAGGGAAAATCAAGTATGCAATTTCAAAATGGAAATTGCAAACTTCAGAAGCCTTTTTAAACCTCAACTACGCCACAGAGTTTTTCTTCAAATTAAGATCCTACATCTGTAGCGGTCAATACAAACTGATCGTAAAAAATAAAATAAATGAAAATCTGCGATCATTAAGATTTAAAGTGACTCATTAATTAGAGAACAGAAGTATGGTATGGGTGACCTCTTGTATCATTATATTCTGGACTATAGGTACTGTCAGTTGGTTTTACTATGGTGACACAGAATGGCAAGAGTGTAGTGTGATCTGTGATATTCAGGTTTCATTAAAGACGGAAAACTTCTTATCTTAAATGTAGTCATGTGAACATCTTTACATTCCGACCCCCTGCCCATTGCCCCATTTTACCCTGAGTCATGCCTCCACAGGCTCTTTGAGACGACGAAAGAATTAATCTGATCACTGGCTTCATTTCCATGTGTGAGAGGTGCTGTTAGGAGAGCGCCAGCAGAGACAAGCCAATTCAGATGCAAATGAAACCGTTCAGAGTACCACTCTGCCATAGAGGCCATGCACAGCGCGGGCTAAGTGTTAGCGCCTGTACCAAGGGAGTCGGACTAATCACACAAAGTAGGCAATCGTCCAGCAATATTGACAGGTCCCTCCATTTTACAGGCCTATTTGCATGGACTTGTACATACAGTACTGTACTGGTGTTTCTTGAAAAAGATGTGGGCAAAATATCAAACAGCAGATCAACAGAAAAGTGCCAATGATGCTAACTTCTAACTCTGCCCTTAAGGATTGATCCTCACATCACTTTCATGTGATACTTGTGTAGTTGTCTGGCCTTTGTCGGCTGGGTCATTCCTGTTATGTGATGCTGTCGTGTCGCGTCGGCTGTTGGTGGTTATTGCTGTCAAACAAAGAGTCCGCTTAGGCTGCACCTTAATTATAAGTTTTTATTCGTATCACAAGTTTACAGCATAAGTTTACAGACCCGCGGTGTCTGGAGAAGCACCGTCCCAAAATAATCTGAATGCTTCTGCCCCCTCTTTGTCTAGCTCATACTTATAAACAATGGCAGAAAATGGGTTGCTCCCTCTTTCGTCCAATCACCTATCCCCCCTGGGGCGTCACCCTACAACTGCTACATTTGAACTAAGATAAACATCTTTACTTTGTCCCTCTAGAATAGTCATAATCTTCATACACGACATATCCCCCCTTCGAGACTAACTAAAAGTCTCGAAAACAAACAGAATAGGATTATGACAAGTAACAATTTATCTTATTGAGTATCTTTAACATTAAACCAAAAAACTTTTTTCTCTAGAGTGTAAATACCTTTCTATGAAATATGAACAAATGTTTATGGAGTGTGAGAGCGAAAAACTGTCCGGCAGCCATCTTTCCAGATATCCATCCATCAATCAAGACAGTAAAATTCTCTCACGGTTCTTCTGCCCCAGGCAACCACCTAGATACTCCAGATAAACTCATAAATCCCTATCAATGCATTCGAAACTATGATGCAATTAAATACACATGTAAGCCCCTGCCAACAAAATACTATCCAAAAAAATGTCCACTCTAAGGCTGGTCAACCCATCGGATCCTACAGTGGACCTCTCCCTGCCTAGACTCCCTGTCCCTAAGCATCAACGAAATAAACAAAAACATCTAAGTTCCCCACATGTATTCAATAACATCAAATATCATTTTACAAAAATTAATACCTAAGAATATGACACAAATTATGTATTACACATGCAAATATGTCTATATTTCATTGCAGACACTGGAATGTAGTCCACCACACTTCATCTCCCCTGTAGTCTCGACTTCCAATGTATTGTTGATGATGGAATCGGAATCTTTCCACACCCTCCTTGTTTCATCTCCTCCAGTCATTGTCCTTTCATATTGTCCCTTCATATTGTCCTTGTTTGAGTATTTCAATCTCCACATATTCCCCCAAATGCTTCTGGAAGAAAAGAAAAGACCAAACAGTATCTTTTGCAAAACAACACTTTCAAATTAAACATCAATATCAACTAAGAATATAAAAAATGATATATAAATGATATCAACTAAGAATATAAAAATGATATATAAATGATGTATGAATCACATTATCCTATTCCCCCCTTTGATTCATAAAATCATACTAAAAATCACACTAATATTGAAAAAAAAATTGAAAAATGATCAAATAATCAAAAAGGATATTTATCCATTAATACTCCATCCAGACCCCCTTGTCCATCTTCATCCAGATCAGGAACAGTCAACAACGGCATCTGAGTGTTGTCTCCAGGCATCACAACTCCCACCCATCTTAATATCATAGCTTTCGCAAAGGTTAGTAACAAAGTACAAAAGCAAAACATCACACACAACGCTATCAGAGCTGCAACTAAAATCTGAACCATCACTGCCCCTACTGGGCCTAACTGATCTTGCAACCAAGACTTCGCTGACCATCCAGCTCCTTCAGATCTACCAAATGCATCCCTTATATTCTTCAACGCATCTATAACACTCGTGATATTATCGGAACTATCTGGGATCAAAGTATAACAATCATCCCCCGTTAGATTCATAGCCAAACATAAGCCACCTTGTTTTGCTAAAATATAGTCCAGAGCCATGTCATGTTTCAACAGCGTCAGTCTGTGACTTCTTTGAGTATTTGACAGAAGGTTAAACCCTCTTATTGTTTCATTCGCAAACCCCTGCAAAGTATATGTAATATTATCAATATGATCTGCCAAAAATGTTACACCATACCATGGAAAAAGACAGAGTCCCCACTTCTCTCCCAGACTTATTCTCCAATGGTAGGCCTCAAGACTATGAAATGTAGCCATGTCTCTTTTCACCCTATTTTCAACTCTAGTTTCAGATTGATCTGTGTTCGGTGCTACCCCTCTTTTAATGGTAAAAGCCTCATATGGAAGCTTCAACGTTGACATGTAACAACATCCTGTCCATCCATAGGGTAACAATATATATGCTTTATCACCACAAACCCACCATATATCTCTAAAATTCCCAATAGTCACATTGCCAGGCAAAAGTTGATCTTTCACCATCAAAGTCCTGCTCTTCTTACTATCTGGTACATAAAAAGTTACATTATATTTGTCCTCTCTAACCTTATGTTCATGCTTATCCAAAGTCATCATATAATCATCACAATCTGATATTTCCATGAACATACCCTTTACATCATATGTTTTATTAGAACAAAAACAACTTTTAACCCTCACTGCTTTCACCTCCAATGCTTCAGGGTTTGCTGTTACCTGACTTTCCTTACCATCCAACAAATTCACATAGGGTAATTCATTTAACCAAGAACACCTAAACCTAGGCTTAAACAAATGTTTTGACAACGACATTACTTTATCTGTCAATGCTCGTTGCTGATACAACAGCCACGACAACGCATAAGACTGACACACACTTGATAGCGGTTGAGCGACCGTCTCTAAAATGGAACCCCACGTCTCTGGTGCTGGAATTCTCAACAGACATGGACCCTCAAGATTCCTCACTGATCTTACAGAATGAGTTAACTGCTGGAACCAAAGATTTCTCCCTGCCCATTCATCTTTAATCTTCAAAACAGACGAATCAAATCCATATGCTTTCCATTTAGCTTCTCTTTTCCCTAACGAGCGGTATTGATCAGATGTATCTTCTGATGTTATGTTGAACTCAAAGACCTCATCCTGTACCTCCATGATATTATCTTGTACTATTTCAGATGAACCTATATTGTTCTCTACCACTATTTGCTGAGTCATTCCTGCTACATCCTTTAATTTCAGAAAAGTTGTTGTCGGTGTCGGTGTCATACTTCCTACATTTGTTATTGCCGTCGTACCATTAATTCCTTCCAAAGTCACCATTAAAGTAGTTAATTTAGTTGATGAATTAACACCCTTAATTACTTCTAGTGGGAAAGTTACCGATATACTCTGTGTATTATTTATCGTTGGAGTGACTACTGTAATAAACTTATCCTGAACTCCTTTGGTGACCGTGGAGGCTACAACAGACCTCAACTCTTCCATTGTAAGCGTTACTTTACGAATTACATAGCCTTTTAACCAATAATTCTTAACCGGAACACATTTTTATGCTTGCACCAGATAAGTACACATATATTCTCCCTGATCTTTCTCTGTAACATTACGCAAAATAAGTGAACAATCACTCATAACCCTCTTCCCCTCCATATTGTTGTACAAAATATACTTCCTTTGACTAGGGGCCACCGCTTCTACATCTGGTCCTGATAACAATACTTCTTCTCCATAATTATCTCTCCATGTGGGAGGAACGTCCCCTCCCCCACTCCATCTCTCACAGCTACACGGAAGATGAGCTGTCTCACCCCTCCTAACCTTAATAACAGTATTTTCTTCTAAAATTGGTGCTGGAGCTATTGGTTCCCTTGTAATCGAATGCGATATATTTATGGCTTTAATAACTGTCAATGTTGAAAGAGTTAAATTGCTTCCCACTGTTGTTATAACAGACTGAAGTGTTGATGTTATTGTTGTTACTTCATCCCTAATTTTCGTAACGTTTTGGTCTGACTTTTCTCCTAACTGGTCTAGGCCTACTTTGTCTAACTGAATCACTAGCTTCTCCTGTAACAGAGTTGCCCTTGGTGGTCTCTGCTGCTTCACATTCCACTGAAATATTCCCTGTTGCTTCTGGGACGTATTGGAAATCAATTTCCCCAAATCCCTTTTCCTTTCCATCCCCTGCATAGTCATCTCTGGCATCATCAGAAGTGTAAACATTATCAACGTTATCCCCAACATTGACAATCTCTCCCTCTTCCTGTTCTCCCCTATCTCCATCCTCTCTCTCTGCGTGTGGCACCTCTTCTGTAGGCGCTTTAACACAATGTGACAAATGATACCACGTAGGAGACCCCTTAACCTGGACAGCTGTTCCAGTACTACGAACCACTTCAAATGGTCCTTCACGACGTTCGTTATACCACTTCCTTCTGAATACCTTTACGAATACTTTGTCTCCCGGTTGTACTGTATTCCTCTTATCCTCCTCAAGCGCCTTCTGCACCTCTTCTTGTCTTTGCCTGTCAGAAACATATGTGGACAACTTTTTTATGAAAATTGGCCATATATGTAACGTACGCTCTCATTTCATCTTCCAACAGAGCCAAGCTTGGACCCTTTCCGCTTGTTCGCAAACAAGGCGTAGGCATCCTTCTTCCTGTTACCAACTCATGGGGTGTCATACGTAGATCACGTAACTCACTTGAGCGACACACCATTAGTGCTAAAGGAAGTGCCGCTATCCAGTTTAGACCTGTATGTTGACAAATTTTCACAATACGATTTTTCAAGACACCGTTCATTCTTTCACACATCCCTTGACTTTGTGGGTGATAAACTGCTCCAAGACGCTGCTTAATTCCCAATTTTTGCAACATCAATTTAACTGATTTATCCACAAATTCCCTTCCATTGTTTGAGGATATTCGATCGGGTAATCCCCACCTGCTTATGACTTCTTTACACAAGAACTTGGCAACCGACTGAGCATCCTTACGCTTGGTTGGACAAGCTTCCGTCCATCGTGAAAATCTATCTACAACCACCAACATGTATCTTTTCCCATCAACTGGTTTTATCATATCAACAAAGTCAATAACCAACTCACGCATAGGACCCCTTGGTGTAGGAATGTAACCCGGATGAACAGTTATCCCTCTTCGAACATTATTTTTAAGACAGATAGTGCACCTTCCTATCATATAATCAATTTGTTCAAACAAATATGGAGCCCAAAAACCATATTCCTTTGTGATCTTTCTGTTAACCTCCCCCCTCGCAACATGAGCTAACCCATGTGCTTCCTGAATCATCAGACCTAAGAGGTCTAGAGGCGCTACTATCAACCCCTCATGGTTTCTCCACAGACCAGTAGCATCTTTGACCGCTCCTCGGTCTAGCCATAGCTGTTTGTCGATCATAGAAGCAGCTTCTTGCATCAAAATTACATCCTGAAGCGTAATTTTGTCTTCCAAGTCCACTCCATGAGTGACCAGAAAAACTTTTCCCAATTTATCCGCTCCTGCGACGGCTTTTGCAGCTTCATCAGCAGCTTTGTTCCCTTGTGTCACTCTTGACATATCTGTCTTGTGAGCTGCACACTTAGCTATCGCTATCTCTTTAGGCTTCATCATAGCATGCAACAGTTTCATTATTTGTGCATGATGTTGTATCGGAGAACCATCCGTTTTCTTAAACCCTCGACCTTTCCATACTGCCCCAAACAAATGACATACACTATGTGCATATGCTGAATCAGTGTATATCGTTACTCGCTTTCCTTCTGCTAACAAACATGCTTCTGTTAGCCCCACAAGTTCAGCAAGTTGTGCAGACGCAGGCTGTGGTATTACTTCAGCCTTTTCCACAACAAATCCCGTTCCTCTGCCTCTAACTACTGCATAACCAGCACATAATTTATCTCCCACCCGGTAGCAAGACCCATCAGTCCAATACTCCAGGTCTGCCTCACGTAATGGAAAGGCTTGTAAATCTGATCTAAGCCTCGAATATCTCTCTGCTTCTTGGACACAATCATGTGGCTCACCATCCTCTGAAGTTGGTAAACTCTCGGCTGGATTTACTGTATCACACCTCACTAGGGTGACATCTTCCTGCTCTAAGAGCCTATGATAGTCTCTGAGCCTAGGCATAGTCAATGTATATTTCCCATAGTTCAGAAGATTTCTGAGACTATGATGGGTAAGAATTGTTACTGGGTAGCCCATCGTGACCGATGATGCTTTGTCATACATTGAGTATACTCCCACCATTGCTCTGTAGCACAGTGGTAACCCTAGTTCTACCTCTGAATAAGCAGTAGAGTAGTAGGAAATAGGCTGAGGATTCGTCCCCGTGCCTGTCGGTTGACAAAGAACCACACACGCATATCTACCTCCAGTAGAAGTAGACACATATAGCAAAAAGTTCTTTGAGTAATCTGGTAGTGTAAGTGCAGGTGCCTCCTGCAACCTCTGTTTGATCGTTTCAAATGCCACATGGCCTTCCTGTGTCCAGGAAAGATTGCTATGGAGTTGACCACTCTCAGTACCCCTAACCATAGCTCTCAAAGGTGCCATCAAACTAGCATAACCCTCTACCCAAGCTGAGGAATAACCAGCAATACCCAGAAATGTCATCATCTCTCTGACCGTTCTAGGCTTTGGAGCCTTACGAATAGTTTCCACTTGCCTGTCCGAAATATTTCTGTGGCCATGCGTTATGTTTTGCCCTAAATAAACAAACCTTCTCCTGGCAATATTGCAGCTTTTTCTGTGAAACCTTATGCCCCTTTTCTGCCAATACCTGTAGTAATTTAATTGAGTCTCTATGACATGTTTCCTTATTTTGTGAGCAAACCATTATATCATCCACGTACTGAATGACAGTGCTCTGCAATATCTGATCTATCCCTACCAAATCCTCCTTCAGTACTTTATTGAAGATATGAGGAGAATGCCGGTACCCCTGTGGCATTCTACTGTACTCATAGAATTGTCCCTTATATGTGAACCCAAATAAATTCTGACTCTCTACACTAAGTGGAACACTAAAAAATGCTCCACATAAGTCTAGTACTGTAAAATGTGTCGCATCAGGAGGAACTTGGGCTAACAAGGTATGAGGGTCTGGCACTTCTGCTGGAAAGTCAGTCACTACCTCATTTACTGCTCTCAAATCATGAACCACGCGATAAGTTCCATCTGGTTTTTCTACAGGCCACAAAGGCGTGTTACTCCGAGGGTTTTTTGTTGTCCTTAAAACCCCTGCTTTCGAAAGTCCTTCAATTTGTGGTTCAATCCCTTGGATTGCTTCATCTTTCAATGGATACTGATTTTTCCATGGAGGTCTGGCTCCTGGTCGAAGTTCAACTTTCACAGGTTGGGCTGATTTCACAAGTCCAATATCAGTACTATGTTGAGACCACAACCCTTCTGGAACTTGTTGCAACATCTCCTCTTTCATAGAGTCTGAATCCATCTTCATATTGCAAATAGATTCATGTGTCATTCCTACAGCCTGTGGCTCTCCTTGTCCTTGAGCCGAAATCATTATTTTAAGAAATCGTTGATCTTCACTTCTCCAGATCGCCAAATTCTCTTTCATTGGTCTGAAACTAAGTTTCTCTGCTTCTGTCATCATTTCTCCTATTTGCTTCTGCTCATAGCCTTCCAAAACCAACAAGGTAACATGTGGCACACTCTTCTCAATCTCAAATTCTTTATTCAGATAGTCGTCTGTGTTTATCTTCATAGCTGCTCCTTGTAGTCCTAAAATAATGCAACTTGAGCTAAGTTGAACATTCTTTGGTTGATGACTCAACCATTCCTCTGAGTGTGGTTGGGCAGCCTTCTTGAAATACTTGAGCGTACAATGGAATGGATATTCCGGAAGCCTCGCATCCGGCATATTTGCAACAATAAATCTCTCCCATATCTTAGCTTGCTTCATAAAATCTTCACTGAGATTTCCAATCCAGAATAATGAAGACGAATCCATATCTGTCATCATCAACACTTGGTAAAGCTTTTCCTTTGGCATTTCTACCAGACAGCCGTCTGGTGTACATCTTATTGTACAGTTCAACTTACACAATGCATCTCTTCCCAATAATGCAACAGGTGTATGTTCTGATACCAGTATGGGTATTGTAATTTTCTGATCTTTATAGCAGAGCTCAATTGGTTCCGTAAGAGGAATCAGCTGTTTTACTCCCTCAAATCCGATTGTCCTAATGAGTTGATTGGACATAGGGAGATGTGTAGCATCTTTAGGCCGAACACAGGTGAATGCAGCTCCGCTATCCGCCATCACTTCCAATGGTCGGTTGTTTATTTTCACCTCAATTGTTGGATCTTTTTCCGGTCCTGATGCTACCAGCTGACACCCCCCTTTCGGATCATCTAGGCACCTCTAGAATCCTTGCTCCGGACCCCTGTAGGGGTTCACCGGTCCTCCAGATGATCTTGACTGGCCCCTGTATCTTCCTCTGAAATTCCCTCTGATGTTTCCTCCTGACCAATTGCACTCACGGCCATAGTGACCAACCTGTCCACAATTATAACACACCTCTGGAGACTGCGGGAAGTATGGCTTAAATCTTCCTCCCCTTTCTAATCCTTCTCGTCCTCTTCCTCTCCAATTCTGTGTCTGTCCAGAAATTGGCTGTGGATATGAAACAACTGGTGCCGCCATTGGTGGCTGGTACAATTGCGGTTGGACCTGTTCTGGTTGAAGCTGTGGCAGTGATTGTTGATTTGGTGCACACTGATTCTGCATAACCAAAGCTTGTTTCTTCTCCTTCTTATTCTCCCCAAGTTGTATCTGATTGAGCTTTCTGAGAGTTTCTTCGTCCTGTTCTTTCTGGTTGAGTTCCTTTTTCCTGTACAGATCCACTTGATGAGCTATATGATCTGTATAGACACCTTTTGTCATGCTTCCAAGTCCAACCACTTCTGCCAGTTTGCTCCTTACTGGTGAGGGCAGTCCCATTTGCAGTTTAGCTCTCAAAATTGACTGCTCAATTTGACTCACATCTGGATCATTTCCAGTAATATTTCTCCACACTTGATGAACTCTTGACACATAGGCCTCGGATTTTCTTGTTGTCCTAGTGGGTCAATCAGAATATTATCAGGATGCACATTTGTTGGAAATGTATCTTTCAATGCTCTCCACAGACGATTCCTACTTGCAGCCAACAATTCAGGATCGTTCACTGCAGTCCCTACATATCTAATGAGTCCAGCTCTCTGAAAGACTTCTTCCATATCTGGAATCCCAATGAGATTAGCCAAAAGTCTCTTAACGTCTCCTATGGCTGACTGTGTTCCCACCGTAATTTCTTCCAATTTTGAAATCCAAGGATAGGCCCCATTTTGAAGAATAGGCAGCTTCTCAAGTATATTTGACATATCGGTATTTTGCAACGGCTTATATTCTAAGTTTTGACCTCGAATGATAACTGGTATCATTTTACTCGGTGGTCTCTTTCCTTGGCCTTAATGCATATTTTGTCTCAACTTCTTTGGATTCTTTTTTCCGCTGTTTCTCCTTCTGTATCCTCAGCGTCTTGAGTTGTTCCTCTAGCTCCAGTACGTCTTCTAAAGTCCTCGCGTTCTCCAGGTCTGATAAGCATCGGTGTATATCTCCTTCTATTTCTCCTGTGCCAGTCTTTGTAGGATAAACTCCTTTTGAATACACAGCACCTTTAGTCTCCTCTTTATCGCTTTCTTCATCTTTGCTTTCATCAGAACTCGAATATATTGTATCCTTCTTCTTCAAACCTTCCTCAGAACTGGAATATCTTGTATCCTTCTTCTTCAAACCTTCCTCACCCCTTCTCTCCGCTCTGGCCAACCTCCGTTTGATCACAGGATCATATCCACCCATGATCCCCTCTAAATCACTCTGATCATCATCGTCCTCATCCAGTTTCATCCTACTTAACCTCATTCCACCCTTAGTTTCCAGACATCTCGTTTTCTTTTTACTTTTGGAGCTTGGATGCATTTTTATGGTCGTTTCTGCTTGTCCTCTCTCTATTATTCGTTCATCTTCATCTCTGATGCAATAATCACCCTGCTGGAGGATCACTGGAAGCTGAGGATAAGCATCCCTAAGCTCTACTTCCTTCTCATAAGGTGGGGGTCTTTTCGCTGAATCCGTATGTGAGAAAGGTATACTGACTTCTACCCTTAGTTTTTCTGTCAACTTCTCTTCCTTTAGCCTTTCCTCTATACCTTTGCTTCTCTTATCGTTGGTATCTTTCATCAGTTTTTGTCCTTCATCTTCAAACAGCTTAAGAACACCCAGCTCCCTTTGTCTCTTTTCTTTACGTCGTTCCTTTTGTTTTCCCTTCTTTTGATCTGCCTTGTAAATTGACAGAAGCACTTTCATGATGTTGATGACGTCAGGGTTAAGAGTCCCTTCCACTGGCCATGGTTGTTCAATGTCAGGCCAACGTTTGTTCCATTTGGCGGATAACCTCGCAATACCCTTAACTAAAGGATTACTATTTTCAACTATATCAACCGGTGTAATGACTTTCATAGCCTTGCTGTCCTTTCTCCCCATTGTAACTACTCTTTTATATTCCTTTATTGTGAATTATTTTATTTTAGACTATATAGCCTATGGCTTCCCCCCTTTAATTATTAATATAACCTAAACAACCCCCAAAAAAAAAAAATATATAAAAAAAACAAATTATTTTTCTTCCCCCCCCCCCCAAATCAATCAATAAAAATATGAGTATTAAAAAATTCAATTAAAAATTCTATTCAAAAAATATTTCCAATTAAAATAAAAAAATCAATTAAAAATTATGATTAATTATAACCAATTTTTTATTTCTATTTCCTATCTTACCAATTTATCAATTAGTGGCTATCTTACCACAACCCATCCGGACAGTAAATACAAGTAGTCAACTTCACAGCAATCCCAAAAACCAAAGACTTCCAATCCTACACCCCTACAATACTCATAAATTCCATTGTTTAATATGCACCCAAGTATCTTAATTGCACAGAATAATGTCAGTACTTGATATCCAACCGAACCCCTAATCCAGCCCAGTGATGCACAGAGACTCCAAAATGCAAATTTTATTCAAATGATCAGTCTGTTGCCAAGCGTCTGAGAAATTGTCATAACATCAAATATCCTGTAGGGGAAGATTTGTAAACAAAAAAGCACTGGCCTGATTTTGACTGATCCTCTGCCTGCGTCACACCTTGTCACGTGACGCACGCCAGCCCCTCCTCTCTTTCTCCTCTGACACTCCTCTCGTCCTATCGCCTCTCATATGACAAGGGAACAAAACGGGACAGACAAGCCTTTAAAGTTTATACACTGAGTTATACACATTCACTCAGGACTAAATAGCTCAATAACCTTTTTATTTATTTTAATCCGTCAACATATATCTAATTTATAAATTCACTACATCTCAACAAATTGTTTCATTTTCAAACAACAGCCGCTTTAAACCTAGAAGATTTGTGTTAAAATCTCCCCTTTTTCTGTGTGTTTCTCTGTCTCCCCCTGCAGCCCAGTCTAACAGAAATATGACACTTTACCCACAATCCCTGTGTTGTAGTTTTAGTAAACAACATGTTGTAGTTTAGTACCGGAACCCAACGTCTCATAATCTCGTGCCATAAACTCCAACTCCCAGGTTTTGTAGTGTAGTGTCATAAAATTAAACGCATGCGCAAATACATTTAACTATACGATTCCCAGACAATAGAACGCTAGCATTCCGCTACAACCTCACTATTTTATACCTTATAATCGAACAATTACACTTAACAGAGCTCACATTTGCGTAGAACTCTGAAATTCTACACACACAAACACATTTAAGAGGGTTATTCCATCGCAATGGGACCTCTAAGGACACCCGTTAGCATGTAGCACGCAACACAATTAGCATTTAGCATTTAGCCTTAGCCTTTATGTACAATGTGGCCTGAACCAGCATTTAGCATTAGCATTAGCATTTATCATGTGGCGTGCAAAATGTAACAAGAAACCCTGCATTGTGCCTAAATACATTTATCCCCTGCTAACTTTATGCTGCCGTGAGATATGGATATTATATGAGCGGTTACCCCAAGCAGATACCCCGTCGGCTACAAGATGAGAATAACTTACAATATAACCGTCCACCTCATAGTTCCCAGAACTAACCTGAAACACCGAATGCATAATCAGGATTTATGGCCCATCCTATATGATGGCCTCGTTTCGAGGTCTTTCCAGATCCACAATGCCCTAATGTATACGTATTCCTGCCTTTATTCACTACCAATCAATTGTTCTAGACTTCCTATTATTTACCGTTTACCAATGCAACCACATTTTAGAATAATTATTACAGACTCCTAGTTGACCGCAATAGCACCACATCAACACAATCCCAAGTAATTTACATGGTACACCTTCACCAGCGCACATTCACAAGCCAGCCAAACAACTAATGCCCAATAATTTGTGAGGAATCTCACCTTTTTTTAGCCGGCTTGAGCGGTAGTCACCTCGCTGCTTATGAATGAAACAAAGGGAAGTTGCAGGCCAATCTCAGCGGAGCCTCCATTTTGTCGTGTCGCGTCGGCTGTTGGTGGTTATTGCTGTCAAACAAAGAGTCCGCTTAGGCTGCACCTTGATTAGAAGTTTTTATTCGTATCACAAGTTTACAGCATAAGTTTACAGACCCGCGGTGTCTGGAGAAGCACCGTCCCAAAATAATCTGAATGCTCCTGCCCCCTCTTTGTCTAGCTCATACTTATAAACAATGGCAGAAAATGGGTTGCTCCCTCTTTCGTCCAATCACCTATCCCCCCTGGGGCGTCACCCTACAACTGCTACATTTGAACTAAGATAAACATATTTCCTTTGTCCCTCTAGAATAGTCATAATCTTCATACACGACAATGCCTTTTGGACCTCAGAACTTTTGGGGGGAAAAGTATAAAACCATTTTTTTGTTAGCATTCTATCAGAAAAAGAACACGTTTGACTTTCAGAAAAACAGATCGGTCAAGCTCAAGCACTTAATATTGTTTTAGATTTTCCAACCTGTTAGGTGCTTAATCCTAACAGGGTGGAACCTAACAGGGTGGAAATGTGGAGCCTAAATTAGCCATAGCTCTGTGAGTGAGCAAGATTGAGCTAGCATAATGGTGAACACTTGGACAGGATTTTACCTTCTCTATCAAACATATTTTAACATTTTTAAATTGTGTACATTTTCTCTATGATTTAGCCTAACAGGGTGGAAATATATGAGTGGGACATGCAGATTAACAACATGAAACATGGAAAACTGTGTGTTTATATTTATTAAGCTTTGCACCATTGTTTTCCCACCAAAGAAATTATGACATGTAGAGACGTGTCATTTTAATGTCATATGTTGAACAATGTTTTTACTGTCTGTTTAGAAGCCTATTGGACCAGTTAAGCATAACTGGTCCAATAGGCTTCTAAACAGCTTCTACCCCCAAGCCACATGACTCCTGAACATCTAATCAAATGGCTACCCAGACTATTTGCATTGCCGCCCCATGGACTACTGTGTTCCTCCAAGCTCTCTCTCTCTCTCTCTCTCTCTCTCTCTCTCTCTCTCTCTCTCTCTCTCTCTCTCTCCTCTCTCTCTCTCTCTCTCTCTCTCTCTCTCTCTCTCTCTCTCTCTCTCTCTCTCTCTCTCTCTCTCTCTCTCTCTCTCTCTCTCTCTCAATTCAATTCAATTTAAGGTGTTTTATTGGCATGGGAAGGAGATAGTAAACAAAAGTGAAATAAACAATGAAAAATGTACAGTCAACATTACACTCACAAAAGTTCCAAAAGAATAAAGACATTTCAAGTGTCATATTATGTCTATATACAGTGTTGTAATGATGTGCAAATAGTTAAAGTACAAAAGGGGAAATAAATAAACATAAATATAGGTTGTATTTACAATGGTGTTTGTTCTTCACTGGTTGCCCTTTTCTCGTGGCAACAGGTCACAAATCTTGCAGCTGTGATGGCACAATGTGGTTTTTCACACAGTAGATAAGGGAGTTTATCAAAATTGGGTTTGTTTTCGAATTATTTGTGGATCGCTGTAATCTGAGGGAAATATGTGTCTCTAATATGGTCATACATTTGGCAGGAGGTTAGGAAGTGCAGCTCAGTTTCCACCTCATTTTGTGGGCAGTGTGCACATAGCCTGTCTTCTCTTGATAGCCAGGTCTGCCTACGGTGGCCTTTCTCAATAGCAAGGCTATGCTCACTGAGTCTGTACATAGTCAAAGCTTCCCTTAAGTTTGGGTCAGTCACAGTGGTCAGGTATTCTGCCACTGTGTACTCTCTGTTTAGGGCCAAATAGCATTCCAGTTTGCTCTGTTTTTTGTTTGTTCTTTCCAATGTGTCAAGTAATTCTCTTTTTGTTTTCTCATGATTTGGTTGGGTCTAATCGTGTTGTTGTTGTTGTTGTCCTGGGGCTCTGTGGGGTCTGTTTGTGTTTGTGAACAGAGCCCCAGGACCAGCTTACTTAGGGGACTCTTCTCCAAGTTCATCTCTCTGTAGGTGATGGCTTTGTTATGGAAGGTTTGGGAATCGCTTCCTTTTAAGTGGTTATAGAATTTAACGGCTCTTTTCTGGATTTTGATAATTAGCGGGTATTGGCCTAATTCTGCTCTGCATGCATTATTTAGTGTTTTTTGTTGTACACTGAGGATATTTTTGCAGAATTCTGCATGCAGAGTCTCAATTTGGTGTTTGTCCCATTTTGTGAATTCTTGGTTGGTGAGCGAACCTCAGACCTCTCAACCATAAAGGGCAATGGGTTCTATAACTGATTCAAGTATTTTTTGCCAGATCCTTATTGGTATGTCAAATTTTATGTTCCTTTTGATGGCATAGAAGGCCCTTCTTGCCTTGTCTCTCAGATCTTTCACAGCTTTGTGGAAGTTACCTGTGGCGCTGATGTTTAGGCCGAGGTATGTAAAGTTTTTTGTGTGCTCTAGGGCAACGGTGTCTAGATGGAATTTGTATTGGATAGGGAAGCTGAGAGGTCAAATATACTGTTTAGGTTTTCTACTGCCAAGTTTACACCTTCACTATTACAGTGGAACGTTTTGTCCAGGAAGTTGTCTAGAATGGATTGAATTTGTTGTTGCCTAATTGTTTTTTGGTAGGTTTCAACACTACTTTCCTTCCATCTATAGCATTTCTTAATATTATTCAGTTCCTTTGGCTTTGATGCCTCATGATTGAGTATTGCTCTGTTCAAGTAGACTGTGATTTTGCTGTGGTCTGATAGGGGTGTCAGTGGGCTGACTGTGAACGCTCTGAGAGAATCTGGGTTGAGGTCAGTGATACAATAGTCTACAGTACTACTGCCAAGAGATGAGCTATAGGTGTACCTACCACAGGAGTCCCCTCAAAGCCTACCATTGACTATGTACATACCCAGTGTGCGACAGAGCTGCAGGAGTCGTGACCCATTTTTGTTGGTTATGTTGTCGTAGTTGTGCCTAGGGGGGCATATGGGGGAGGGAATGCTGTCACCTCCAGGTAGGTGTTTGTCCCCCTGTGTGCTGAGGGTGTCAGGTTCTTGTCCAGTTCTGGCATTTAGGTCGCCACAGACTAGTACATGTCTGGAAATGATTGATTTCCCCCTCCAGGATGGAGAAGCTGTCTTCATTAAAGTATGGGGATTCTAGTGGAGGGATATAGGTAGCACACAGGAGGAAATTTTTCTCTGTTGAGATAATTTCCTTTTGAATTTCTAACCAAATGTAAAATGTTCCTGTTTTGATTAATTTAATAGAGTGAGTTAGGTCTGCTCTACACCAAATTAGCATACCCCCTGAGTCCCTTCCCTGTTTCACACCTGGTAGTTTGGTGGATGGGACTACCAGCTCTCTGTAACCTAGAGGGCAACCAGTGAGTCCGTCTCCTCTATACCATGTTTCTTGTAGGATGACAATGTCTGTATTTCTGATTTCTTTGGTGAAGTCCAGATTCCTGCTCTTTAGGCCAAAGGCAGATGACCTCAGGCCTTGGATATTCCAGGATGAAATAGTGAAGTATCTAATGTTGTGTGGTTTGGCCTCAGGCCAGTAATTGTGAGCAGAGCCTGCTGAGCATCTGGTACATGCCATTGGCTTGGGCTAGTGTAAGAGTGGGTGTTGGGCCTGTTTGCCTGCTCACGGCCTGGGCGTATGTGTGACTTTCAGGTTGAGGCCCTCTTTGTGGGAGTGGGGGGCTTGGGGTGGGTAGGAGGGGCATAAGTCTGATCTGAGGGGGCCTAAATGGGGTGTGGGCATGGTTGACTTGGGGGGGAGTTAATTGGAGGGGGTGGGGGTGTAGATGTGGCTGATGGTGCTGTGGTCTGGATGTAGGCCCTCTCTGCGGGGGTCCCCTATGTGTAGGTCCTGGGGGTGGTCCCGCAGGTCTGGGAGAGTGTCTTGCTGGTCTGGGCGGGGTGTCTGTTGATCTGTTGCTCCTGTGTGAGGTGTTGGGTCTGCGGTTGAGGGTGATGTCCTTTAGGGTCCGGGCGAAGGTGGGCACTGCTGCCTTGTAGTGGACCTGGTCATAAAGGCTGTTCACGTCCAGGGTGGAGTGATGGGCCAGGTAGACATTTGGTTTTGATGCACAGTCACGGGAAATACTTGCATTTACCCGCTGTATGGTAGCAGGGTGGAAGTATTTTCGTGGTAGGAGGGTTGAGATAACCACTTGTCCGTTGGGGAAAGTAGAAAAAGCTTTTTCTATCACTCCCTTGAGTGCTGTGGCCACCCTTTCCTGCTGTGTTCTCAGGTAATTTGTGCCTGTGTGTATTATTATGAGGCTGGGTGATCCTAGTCGGTCCTCAGACAGAAGGTCTAGGGCTCGCTGGGTGTTTGGACACCAGAGTTTAGACACTGTGTGTTTTGGAAAAAGTTTATTTCCTTGTAAGTATTTCCCGTTTGAGTACATAAGGAGTACAATCTGTGGCTTGTGTATGTCCTCAGTGGGTGTGGGGGGGTCGTCATGAGGGCTATCAGGGTGTCTGACAGGGGGGTTGCTCAGAGGGGTTGGGGTCCCCAGGGCTTGGGGTTCTTCATTTGTTTGTCTGGCTGCGGTGTGGAGACTTTGGCCAGGATCTGAGGTGGGCTGTTCTGCTGGCTTCTCTGCGGGGGTGGCCAGCTCTCTAATGGGTTGTTCTATGTCACCCGTCATCGTTCTCACCTTCTCCTCCAGCACTCTGATCCTCTCCTCTAGTGCTCTGTTCTTCTCCTGCTCTTGCTCTTTCTCCTGTTGATGTTGTCTCACCACAGTCCAGAGTGCAGATATGTCTCTCTCTACCTCCAGCTCTCCAGGTCTAGTTAAGGGGGTGTTGTTGTGCTGGTCTGTTGTCTGGGTCTGTGCTGACTGGAGTGTGTTCACCTGCTGTTCCAGCTCCACCTGCCTTACCTCCAGCTGGGTGAAATTATCCTTCATTGCAATGAGGGAGTCGTACTCTGTGCTGGGAAGTGTACTTTCCGCTTGGGGTTGCTCTGTGGGGTTATTTCATGAAGAGGTCTGGTCTGACCCGCTCAGGGTGGGGTTATGTTTCTCAAGGGAGAGCTTCTCCTGCTGAGATATTTCTTTGATTAGGTGAAAGTCCAGCTGGAACTGTTTGGTGCTGCCTTGAACCAAAACGGTTCCAGATAAATAGAGATTAATATGAGACGACTCAGAGTCCTCGTTGTCCAGTATCCTGAGTTTCCACCCATCGCTAACACCCCCCCTCTTAACAGAGGGGTAGTATGCTAGTATAGCACTGTGCCATGCCAGGGGATGGTCTGTGTGGAAGATAAGGTTGCTTATGTTCCCATTTTTATAAAAATCAGCAAAAGGTGTCTCCTTATCCCCATAAGGAGTTTCATTTTGCACTCTTTTCGTGTCGTTTCGTTCTTTACATTCAGAGGGTACTGTATTTTAATGACCTCTGAACAGCGGGGGGGTGCTTCTAAGGCCTCTCCATTTGGTTGGGGTAGACTGTGTGACTCTCCTGCCATTGTTGGGCTCAAGGGCTTTGACACCTCTCACTTCACACGTCAGTGCTAATTGAAATTGTATCTCTTTGTACTAGCAAGCTTGGTAGCCTTAGCATTCAGTCCTTATAAAGTAAAATATATTATTGTAATGTATTTTTCTTCTTGGTTTTTGAAAGTAAAAAATAGCTTCATATTAGGGGTGTAACGATCCATCTACTACATCGATGTATCGATTTATATTCCTATGATCCAACTACATCGATCTGTGCTCGGCGAGTTGGCCTTTTGGACAACATATATCAATCTAACATCGTTTTAAAATGTAATAAATCGATTGTATCGATACTAGGAAATAACCCATTGGATTTAAGCACGTCAGACTTTATATGGATGTTTTTTCTTAGCACTTTTAATGATAAAGGCTTTAAACATTACTCGATTCAGTCTGCCTATCCGTGACGTCATCGCCCCGCGCCAGCAGCAGCGCAAAGGCGCAAAGACAACAAAACATAGCATGGCGGACGACAGAGGAGAAGCCGACGAGCGAGAAATTATCAAGCCACCATTGCGGTCCTTACAAGAAACAGGAATCTAGGAAACTTCACCTGCACTGTCCAGTATCCAGGTATTTATTTCAGTCACACTGGTTGAATTTTTGGCTAAAAGGTTACTGAATCGATTTCAAGTCACTGAATCGTTTCGGATCGTATCGTTCTAAATGAACCAATATCGTCCTTGAATCGTATCGACAACCACGAATCGTGATACAAATCGAATCGTTGTTAAAACGAATCGTTACACCCCTACTTCATATAGCACATTACTCACTCAGTTCCAGGTTGGATGTTGTTTTCAGATTTCTGTTTGCTTGCCAGAGCATTTGCTGTATAGCTTGGGAATAGTCATCCTTGGTAGTAGAAAGCCTTCCAGGTAATTCCTTCCAAAATCAGGTTGTAGGTTTGGAGTTTTGGTTTGGAATGAAGTTTATGTTGTGGAGGGTAGCATCATGTCCCTGCCAAAAAAATCCTACTTTATCTAACTCTAAATCTATATTTTTTGTTAAAAATGCAGGAGCAATGTCTTTGAGCTCTCTCTCTCTCTCTCTTGCTCTCGCTCTCTCTCCAAGACAAAGGGTCATAAAGTGGCCCTTCACACCTAGGAGTGATACCATGTGACCTTATAGGACTGCAAAAGGACTTTGCCGTCTCCCCACCACTTCACACACTCTTTGTCTCTTAGCCTCTTATCCTGCTGGACCTCTCAAGCTGGATCTCTCTCGAGGAGGGAGGAGAACCTCCATCTTCAGTAACTGACTACAGGGCCCTTCTCCTTTAATGGCAAGAACTGGTGAACTGATAAATTAAGGAAAGTACCTTTTAGGGAATAGTACCTGTAATCCAGTACAGAAATTGGGACGGAAGAACCCATGCACTAAACCGTCCCAACTGCCCACTGCACTGAGGCTAGGAAACACTGTCACCACCGATAAATCTATAATAATCTAACATTTCAACAAGCATTTTGCTACGGCTGGCCATGCTTTCCACCTGGCTACCACTACCCCAGCCACCAGCTCTGCACCCTCCGCTGCAACTTGCCCATGCCCCCCCACTCCGCTATGCAATCTGGTTTCCGAGCTGGTCATGGGTGTACCTCAGCCACGCTCATGTCCTAAACGATATTATAACCGCGATCGATAAAAGACAGTACTGCGCAGCCATCTTCATCGACCTGGCCGAGGCTTTCGACTCTGTCAACCACTGCATTCTTATTGGCAGACTAAATAGCCTTGGTTTCTCAAATGACTGCCTCGCCTGGTTCACCAACTACTTTTCAGATAGAGTTCAATGTGTCAAATTGGAGGGCTTGTTGTCTGGATGTCTGGCAGTCTCTATGGGGGTGCCACAGGGTTCAATTCTCGGGCCGACTCTATTCTCTGTGTATATCAATGATGTTGCTCTTGCTGCTGGTGACGCTCGGATCCACCTCTATGTGGACGACACCATTTTGTATACATCTGTCCCTTCATTGGACACTGTGTTAACAAACCTCCAAACGAGCTTCAACGCCATACAACACTCCTTCCGTAGCCTCCAACTGCTCTTAAACACTAGTAAAACTAAATGCATGCTCTTCATTCGAACGCTGCTTGCACCCGCCCACCCGACTAGAATCACTACTCTCGGCGGGTCTGACCTAGAGTATGTAGACAACTACAAATACCTAGGTGTCTGGTTAGACTGTAAACTCTCCTTCCAGACTCACATTAAGCATCTCCAATCAAAGTTAGATCTATTTCGCAACAAAGCCTCCTTCACTCATGCTGCCAAACATGCCCTCGTAAAACGGACTATCCTACCGATCCTTGACTTTGGCGATGTCATTTACAAAATAGCCTCTAACACTCTACTCAGCAAATTGGATGTAGTCTATCACAGTGCCATCCGTTTTGTCACCAAAGCCCCATATTCTACTCACCATTGTGACCTGTACGCTCTTGTTGGCTGGCCCTCACTACATATTCGTCGCCAAACCCACTGGCTCCAGGTCATCTATAAATCACTGCTAGGCAAATCCCTGCCTTATCTTTTCTCACTGGTCACCATAGCTACACCCACCCGTAGTCTGCGTTCCAGCAGGTATATCTCACTGGTCATCCCCAAAGCCAAAACCTAATTTGGCCGCCATTCCTTCCATTTCTCTGCTGCCAATGACTGGAAAGAACTGCAAACATCTCTGAAGATGGAGACTCTTATCTCCCTCACTAACTTTAAGGATCAGTTGTCAGAGCAGCTTCCCGATCACTGCACCTCTGAAATTAGCCCACGCAACTACCTCATCCCCATATTGTTATTTATTTTGCTAATTTGCACCCCAGTATCTCTATTTGCACATCATCTTTTGCACATCTATCATTCCAGTGTTCATACGAAATTGTAACTATTTTGTACTATTGCCTGTTTATTGCCTTACCTCCATAATTTACTACATTCGCACACACTGTATATATATTTGCTGTTGTATTTTTGACTTTATGTTTTGTTTACCCCATATGTAACTCTGTGTTGTTGTTTTTATCGCACTGCTTTGCTGTATCTTGGCCAGGTCGCAGTTGTAAATGAGAACTTGTTCTCAACTGGCTTACCTGGTTAAATAAAGGTTAAATAAAAAATAAATAAATAAAAGTCTCAGAAGAAGACTTAATCTTTACAGAGCTAGTGTAGCCTGAACAGTACACTTAAGCTAACCTTTAATGAAAAAAGGATAAGACAATTTAGAGCACAGCCTCTGCAACTCAAAGGAAGAGCCAGCAGACAGAGTAACCAGGGACACAACCCAAAGGAGCAGGCCACGAGGGACTATCCAAACTCAGAGGAAAGGAGCAAGAAACCACCACCAAGAAAACCCTCAACTCAGGACAAAGGAGGACACACCGCCATCTTTCCTTTGTTCACTTCCATGTGGCCTAACCAGAGCCAAGGACAACAGACTCTTCACAGACTGAGTATCAAATCTTTAATATTCAGATATCTTGAGGTCTCTTTCTTGTCTTTCATGCTATTTCCTACCTTTTCATGATCATTCTCATTATGTTTGTAAATATTTTGATTAGCGTTATTAAATGTTGATTGTATAAAGAACATGTGTTTGTCTTGTTATTATAAATAATTCCAATTGATTTTCAAATAATTCATACCTTCAGATGAAACAATGATTACTATTTTTTCAAATTTGAGTCTTACAGAGTTATTGTAAATAAAAAAAAGTCAGGACTTATTGGAAGACCATTTTGTCCAATAACTGGACTGATGCCCCATTAATAATTTCATAGTAAATAAGGGTACACACTACCTTAGAAACACTTCCTGAATGTGATGTCATTGTAGGAAGTGGTTGTTTTCTTAAAGGAGAATTACTACAAACTAACAGGGTGGAAAGTGATATCAGGGACACACAGAAAGAATTGTAAATATACAATTCTGATTTTTTTTTACTGATGAGTGAGAATTTAACTATAAATTTCCTGGGGACAGAAAATGCACTCTATAATAGGAATTACCTAATTGCCTTGCCTAGCTGCTCCATAGTATACCACTAAAGATATATTCCATAAAATGGACTCCCCTTTAACAATAGGAACGGCAGACACTGTTTCTATTTGCTTTCCATGCATGTACAGTATATACAATATCATTGGTGTAAACAATGTTCGCATACACACGAGTGGTTCTGAGATAACTAACCTTACTTAGTAGTTAATTGGTACATACTGTAACACTATAGGCATTACAATAAGAGTTGAGGTCACATTGTATTTCCCCAACCCTTCTCTTTCTCTTTCTCTTTTTAATAGATGTCTTATGCCTTTCTATGCAGAATATGACAACATTGATATGGATGGGCTGACATTCGCAGAGGTCTGAGATTGCGGGATACTTGAAACAAATGGAATAATTAGACGAGTGAATGCCGGGAAAAATCCTTCGGCCTGGTCTTAATGGTCCCTTATTGACAAGCTAATTCCCCTGTGGAATAGGATGTGCCAAAGCAGGAAACAAATGGAAGGAATGGAAGCTTGTATCTAGCAGAAAACTTGTCACAACCAGTTAAAAGGCCAGTTACACTGTCCACCAAACTCTTTCTCACCGGCTTTACCATAGTGGAAGCCGACAGGAGACCACCTGTAGACTTATTTTCGTCACTTGAAAGTAACATATATGCTTTCAGACATTAATTTTGTGGCCTTATATTTCTATGTTTGAGTCAATTGAGGTAAATGTACAGTGCCTTCAGAGGGTATTCATACCCTTTGATTTATTCCACATTTTGTTGTGTTACAGCCTGAATTCTAAATGTATTACTTCTTTTTTTCCCCACACATCTAACCACAATACCCCATAGTGACAAAGTGAAAACATGTTTTTAGAAGTTTTTGCTAATTTATTGAAAATGAAATACAGAAATATCTCATTTACATAAGTATTCACACCTGAGTCAATACTTTGTAGAAGCACCCTTGGCGGCGATTACAGCTGTGAGTCTTTTTGGGTAAGTCTCAAAGAGCATTGCACACTTGGATTGTACAATATTTGCCCATTACTCTTTTTAAAATTCTTCAAGCCTTGTCAAGCTGATTGTTGATCATTGCTAGACAGCCATTATTAGGTCTTGCCATAGATTTTCAAGGCGCTTTAAGTAAAAACTGTAACTAGGCCACTCAGGAACATTCAATGTCATCTTGGTAAGCAACTCCAGTGTAGATTTTACCTTGTGTTTTAGGTTATTGTCCTGCTGAAAGGTGAAGTTGTCTCCCAGTGTCTGTTGGAAAGCAGATTGAAGCAGGCTTTCCTCTAGGATTTTGCCTGTGCTTATAGCTGTATTCCGTTCCTTTTTATCCTAAAAAACTTGCCGATGACAAGCATACCTATAACATGATGCAGCCACCGCCATGCTTGAAAATATGAAGAGTAGTACTAAGTTATGTGTTGGATTTGCCCCAAACATAATATTTTGTATTCAGGACAAAAGGTTCATTTATTTGCCACATTTATTGCAGTTTTACTTTAGTGCCTTATTGCAAACAGGATGCGTGTTTTGGAATATTTTTATTATGTACAGGCTTCATTATTTTTCCTCTGTCAATTAGGTTAGTATTGTAGAGCAACTACAATCTTGTTGTTGATCCATCCTCAGTTTTCTCTTATCACAACCATTAAACTCTGTATCTGTTATAAAGTCACCATTGGCCTTATGGTGAAATCCCTGAGTGGTTTCCTACCTCTCTGGAAATTGAGTTAGGAAGGACGCCTGTATCTTTGTAGTGACTGGGTGTATTGATACACCATTAAAAGTGTAATTAATAGCTTCACGGGGATATTCAATGTCTGCTTTTTTTTGTTTTTACCCCTCTACCAATAGGTGGCCCTCTTTCACAAGGTCTTTGTGGTTGAGTCTGTTTGAAATTCACTGCTCGACTGAGGGACCTTACAGATAATTGTATGTGTGGGGTACAGAGATGAGGTAGTCATACAAAAATCATGTTAAACACTACAATTGCAAATGTTTACTCCTGAACTTATTTAGGCTTGTCATAACAAAGGCATTGAATACTTATTGACTCAAGACATTTCAGCTTTAAATGTTTTATAAAAGTAAATAAATAATGAACAACATAACTCCACTTTGACATTCTGGGGTATTGTGTGTAGGCCAGTAACACAAAGTCTCTATGTAATCAATTTTAAATTCAGGCTGTAACACAACAAAATGTGGAAAAAGTCAAGGGGTGTGAATACTTTCTGAAAGCACTGTATACAGTATACACTGAGTGTACAAAATATTATGAACACCTGCTCCTTCCATGACATAGACTGACCAGATGAAAGCTATGATCCCTTATTGATGTCACTTCTTAAATCCACTTCAATCAGTGTAGATGAAGGGGAGAAGACAGGTTAAAGAAGGATTGTTAAGCCTTGAGACAATTGAGACATGGATTGTGTGTGTGTGTCTTTCAGTGTGAATGGGCAAGACAAAATATTTAAGTGCCTTTGACCGGTATATGGTAGTAGGTGCCACCGGTTTGTGGGTTGGGGCTGTGGGTGCAACTCAATATTAGGAAAGTGTTCTTAATGTTTTCTACACAATGTGTATACAGTATATTCTATATAAATATACACTGAGTGTACAAAACATTAAGAACAAAACAATACGCACATAATCCAACAACAAAAGTGTGTATTGTTTTGTATTGTGAGGTATTATTACTGCATTTCGCTGAACCTGAGATAACATCTGCAAATCTGTGTACTCGACCAATAAACTTTGATTTGATTAGATTTGGTCATAACACTCTCAGTAAGATTGGATCCAGGGTGACAGTACATTACTGTGAAGTTTAGCGGATCTTGAAAGGGAGGCTGCTAATTCCATTTAGTCTCAAAGGAACCAAAGCAGATGGCAAAAGAATACAGGGAGGAAATGACATTATGTCCAAAATAGCTAGTCCATAATTAATACAGTGTGAGTCTGAAGTGAACTTCACACAGTCAGAAATCATCAGTCTTTAAAGTGAAGTTCTTCAGTGCTATATTTTATTAATTGCATTTATATTTTATGTATAATTTCATAAAAGAAGAGTAATAGTTTGGGTAAACATATACACAACAACATTAGAGCTACAATTACAATCAGAAATATATATTCTCTCTATACTTTACATTTGTTGTGTTTTCTGTAATATCCTTAACAATCATGTAATAAAGAATCTACACAAGGCAACCTGCAAAACAAAAGCCTCATTGGCGATGACAGAAACGGTAATCTATCCGATGTCACTTTAACGGCAATAAGATTTAGAGAACAGGTGGTGTCTGTTCCACCACAACAGGATTGAGGGTAGCGGGGATAGCGGAGAGCATTTTTCTGTGTGTTCTAGATTGTATACCGAGAGGCAGTGTCCACTGAGCTGTTCAGTTGTGAAATGAGAACGGCTCCAGTTGTAATCAAGGCTGGGCAAGAAAACATCTGAATCCAAGTCGTAAAACAAGTGTGCATGAAAACAGAAGTACTAAGGCTGTTATAGGGATTCCAAAGCATGATGATACTTGCTGTTGACAAATGGGGGACAGATGAAGCATTAAATCGCATTGGATTTTCCATCATAGGAGCATCTAAACTGTGATTATATACTATGTTACAGTGTAATCACTATGAAATAGTATGCATGCATTAATTTTCACAAGCTACAATAGCCTTATGCACAATCTGGATCCCACTCTCATCACATACAGTCAGGTCCAAAATGATTGGCACCCTTGATAAAGTTGAGCAAAAAAGAGGGTGCCAATAATTATGGACCTCTGTATGGGTTGAGAGTGGGATACTTGTAGCTTGTTTATGCATGTACCTTTGCTATTTCAGGTATGTTGAACACAATCAGTTCATAATGATGTTCACATATACAGAGGTGGTAAAAGTATTGGTCTTCACAAAGTTCGCTGCTTGAGTGTTATGAGATATTTTTGTCAGATGTTACTATGGTATACTAAAGTATAATTACAAGCATTCCATATGTGTCAAAGGCTTTTATTGACAATTACATTAAGTTTATGCAAAGAGTCAATATTTGCAGTGTTGACCCTTCTTTTTCAAGACCTCTGCAATCCGTCCTGGCATGCTGTCAATTAACTTCTGGGCCACATCCTGACTGATGGCAGCCCATTCTTGCATAATCAATGCTTGGAGTTTGTCAGAATTTGTGGGTTTTTGTTTGTCCACCCGCCTCTTGAGGATCGACCACAAGTTCTCAATGGGATTAAGGTCTGGGGAGTTTCCTGGCCATGGAACCAAAATGTAGATGTTTTGTTCCCCGAGCCACTTAGTTATCACTTTTGTCTTATGGCAAGGTGCTCCATCATGCTGGAAAAATGTAAAAAATGAAAAGGCATTGGTCGTCACCAAACTGTTCTTGGATGTTTGGGAGAAGTTGCTCTCGGAGGATGTGTTGGTACCATTCTTTATTCATGCCTGTGTTCTTAGGCAGAAGTGTGAGTGAGCCCACTCCCTTGGCTGAGAAGCAACCCAGCACATGAATGGTCTCAGGATGCTTTACTGTTGGCATGACACAGGACTGATGGTAGCGCTCACCTTGTCTTCTCCGGACAAGGTGTTTTCCGGATGCCCCAAACAATCGGAAAGGGGATTCATCAGAGAAAATGACTTTACCCCAGATCTCAGCAGTCCAATCCCTGTACCTTTTGCAGAATATCAGTCTGTCCCTGATCTTTTTCCTGGAGAGAAGAGGCTTCTTTGCTGCCCTTTTTGACACCAGGCCATCCTCCAAAAGTCTTCGCCTCACTGTGCGTGCAGATGCACTCACACCTACCTGCTGCAATTCCTGAGCAAGCTCTGCACTGGTGGTGCCCCGATCCCGCAGCTGAATCTACTTTAGGAGACGGTCCTGGCGCTTGCTGGACTTTCTTGGGCGCCCTGACGCCTTCTTCACAACAATTGAACCTCTCTCCCCGAAGTTCTTGATGATCCGATAAATGGTTGATTTAGGTGCAATCTTACTAGCAGCAATATCCTTGCCTGTGAAGCCCTTTTTGCGCAAAGCAATGATGACAGCACGTGTTTCCTTGCAGGTAACCATGGTTAACAGAGGAAGAACAATGATTTCAAGCACCACCCTCCTTTTAAAGGTTCCAGTCTGTTATTCTAACTCAATCAGCATGACAGAGTGATCTCCAGCCTTGTCCTCGCCAACACTCTCACCTGTGGTAATGAGAGAATCACTGACATGATGGCAGCTGGTCCTTTTGTGGCAGGGCTGAAATGCAGTGGAAATGTTTTTTTTGGATTAAGTTCATTTTCATGGCAAAGAGGGACTTTGCAATTAATTGCAATTAATCTGATCACTCTTCATGACATTCTGGAGTAAATGCAAATTGCCATCATCAAAACTGAGGCAGCAGACTTTGTGAAAATTAGTATTTGTGTCATCCTCAAAACTCTTGACCACGACTGTAATATGAGATCATATACTCCCTTCAGATAACATAGATTAGAAAAACCAGAGCAACAAGTTTAAACAAACACGTTTTAAACCATTTCAAAGATTTCCCAGATTGTGCATAAGGCTAATGTACCTTCTGAAAATTAATGCATGCATACAGTTTCATAGTAATTACACTCTAACGTACTATATAATCACTGTTTAGATGCTCCTATGATAGAAAATCCAATGCGATGTAATACTTCATCAATTTGTCAACAGTAAATATGATCATGCTTTAGTACTTTGGTTGTTTTACCACTAAATTAATGTTTGACCTGACTGTACATCAAGGGGGGAATATCAAGTTCATCATCTTGAATGGTGATGTGTATATGATTCATTATTAACTGGGTGGTTCGAGCCCTGAATTCTGATTGGCTGACAGCCGTGGTACAGTATACTGTAAGGGTTAGTGTGAGGTGTGACCCAGGTGCGGTGCAGGATAGACAGTAGGCAGTAGGCAAGGATGGTGAAACAAGGATCTTTACTGGTGGTCCAAAAGCCAGGATACAAAACAACAGACTATACACGAAAACAAATGAGGAGCACATAGGTCTCCAAAAACAGGCTGACAACAAACAATACGAAATACTAACTCTGACTGGAAAAACACAATGACACAGGGAGAACACTTCTCGAGTACCTGTAACTCCGTCACGTGATCCGACACTTTTTTAAATGATTAATTTCACCTTTATTGAACCAGGTACAACAAGTTCTCATTTACAACTGCGACCTGGCCAAGATACAGCAAAGCAGTGCGATAAAAACAAAAACACAGAGTTACATATGGGGTAAACAAAACATAAAGTCCAAAATACAACAGAAAATATATATACAGTGTGTGCGAATGTAGTAAATTATGGAGGTAAGGCAATAAATAGGCCATAGTGCAAAATAGTTACAATTTCGTATTAACACTGGAATGATAGATGTGCAAAAGATGATGTGCAAATAGAGATACTGGGGTGCAAATTAGCAAAATAAATAACAATATGGGGATGAGGTAGTTGGGTGGGCTAATTTCAGAATGGCTGTGTACAGGTGTGTAATGAATACTCGGACAGAGTGGTAAGATCCAATCGCAGAATTGCGATGTTTTATTAAAGTACAGACAAGGGAATTGCTTAATCGTGGTCGGGCAAGCTGTGGTCAAAACCGGGCAAGGCAGAGACAGGCAGAGGTACCAAGGGAGCGGGCGTAGTCGTAGTCGAGGGCACGGGCACAGGATCAGAGTACGGTAATCACTGGGAGAAACAAGCAGAGGATTAAGCAATTCGGGGAGTCAAACAACGAAGCACAGGTCTGATACACTGGTAATCAAAATAATAAACTCTCTCTCTCTCTGAACAAAACGCTTAGCAAGTCACATGGAACAATACCTCGCACCGACTGAACTTCTGAGCACACCTTATATCCTAACTCTAATTACTGACAGGTGTGCTCAGAACTCAGGTGAAACAGATCGAGTCTGATGACTCCCCCTCTCTGTAGATCGGGGGAGTGTCAGACTCTGTCTAGACCCAGCCAAACCCCGATCCCTTATAAGGTGCAGTGATCGGTAAGCTGCTCTGACAACTGATGCTTAAAGTTAGTGAGGGAGATAAGAGTCTCCAGGTTCAGAGATTTTTGCAGTTCATTCCAGTCATTGGTAGCAGAGAACTGGAAGGAATGGCGGCCAAAGGAGGTTTTGGCTTTGGGGATGACCAGTGAGATATACCTGCTGGAGCGCAGACTACGGGTGGGTGTTGCTATGGTGACCAGTGAGCTAAGATAAGGCGGGGATTTGCCTAGCAGTGATTTATAGATGACCTGGAGCCAGTGGGTTTGGCGACGAATATGTAGTGAGGGCCAGCCAACAAGAGCATATAGGTCACAATGCTGAGTAGTATATGGGGCTTTGGTGACAAAACGTATGGCACTGTGATAGACTACATCCAATTTTCTGAGTAGAGTGTTGGAGGCTATTTTGTAAATGACATCGCCGAAGTCAAGGATCGGTAGGATAGTCCGTTTTACGAGGGCATGTTTGGCAGCATGAGTGGAGGCTTTGTTGCGAAATAGGAAGCCGATTCTAGATCTAACTTTGAATGGAGATGCTTAATGTGAGTCTGGAAGGTGAGTTTACAGTCTAACCAGACACCTAGGTATTTGTAGTTGTCCACATACTCTAGGTCAGACCCGCCGAGAGTAGTGATTCTAGTCGGGTGGGCGGGTGCAAGCAGCGTTCGGTTGAAGAGCATACATTTAGTTTTACTAGTGTTTAAGGGCAGTTGGAGGCTACGGAAGGAGTGTTGTATGGCGTTGAAGCTCGTTTGGAGGTTTGTTAACACAGTGTCCAATGAAGGGACAGATGTATACAAAATGGTGTCGTCCGCATAGAGGTGGATCCGAGCGTCACCAGCAGCAAGAGCGACATCATTGATATACACAGAGAATAGAGTCGGCCCGAGAATTGAACCCTGTGGCACCCCCATAGAGACTGCCAGAGGTCCAGACAATAATTAGTCCGACACTGATACGTACTGCTTCACATCAAGGAACTAGCAGAGAAAACTGAGCAAGGGAACACAGGGAAGTGAGGGCATAAATACACAGGTGAATCAGATAGCCACAGGTGACACCAATAGGCAGATAATTAGTCCCGACTGGGAGTGAGGAGGTGCCTATGGTTGTCGGAGGATGACACCTAGTGGGTCGCTCCGGAACTGCGACCCACTCCTGTAACAGTATACCACATGTATGACAAAATTACGTTGGTAACCAGTTTATAATAGCAATAAGGCACCTCAGGGTTTTGTAGTATATGACCTATATACCACCGCATTGCGTCGTGCCTAAGAACAGCCCTTAGCCGTGGTATATTGGCCATATACCACAACCCTCGGGCCTTATTGCTTTAATATAATACTTTTACTGCATTAATGCAAAAACATCTTAAAATCAATCTACATTTACTTCATATTTTTGCATGGGGTCAAATCTGCTTGTTATTAAGCGTTGTTAATGCTTTTCAAGTCTAATCACTACATTTCAAAGGCTCTGCCATTCTTCTTGGAATAGTTGCATCATTCACACATTGGTTCGCATTTCATTAACAGCAGTAAAGCGCTGTGATACATTTTAAAATCACTGTATTTATGCTGTAAATTGACATACAATTGGTAATATCAAGACTTACTTTGAACAACACAAAGCCAAACAAGTTAAGTAAGCACAATATTACATGGCACGTAGGGTGAAACCTCAGCTGTGCTGTGTAAATATAAGAATGTGAAACATGATGTAAAATTATCTCTGGAAATAGAGAAGCTTTTGATGCATTTGACTGGTCGAAGCAAATATATCCTTGGGGACTGTGCGTGGGGAGACATCAAAGAAAACTAACAGGCTGACTCAGAGTAGTGTGTGTGTGTGTGTGTGAGAGAGAGAGAGAGAGAGAGAGAGAAAAGAGAAAGAGAGAGACAGCGAGAGAGAGAGAGTTTCTCCATGTGTCGGGTGTTGCTCTCCAAGGACACAATATTCCCTTGTTAACTTTTAATACAGGAATCACAAAGGAGTCAATTAAGTCAATCCGTAGAACGCTGTCAACAATGCGCCTTTCAAAGGCAATGTTATCTCTTTCAGTAAACGCTGCAGATGTCGGCTCAGTTGGAAATTACCTTTAATTGTCAAGCACGCTATAACGAGGTTTCGGATTGAATCCCAGCCTAAGGAAGTTCATAAAGTAAAAAAACTGGGCAAGAAACTTTCACGCAATCGGACGCCACCGCCAATTCACCCACAGTATAAACAGAGACAAAACTCTATGACCATGCAGACTGCAAGTCTAATAACTTAATACAATGATTTGACCTTGGTAGTCACATTAATCATACAGTTCGATCCAAACATCTCTGGAGAGTAACGTTACCATGATTATATCATTTTATAAACTGGGTGGTTCGAGCCCTGAATGCTGATTAGCTGACTGCCGTGGTATATCAGATCGTATACCACGGGTATGACAAAACATTTCTTGTTACTGCTCTAATTACGTTGTAATTATATTGGCCATATACCACACACCCTCGTGCCTTATTGCTTAAGTACAAACTATGGTATAATGATAAACTATGGAATAATGATAACATCTACTGTTGTCTTTAATTTCATACAATACAATATCCCAATACCAGACCCAAAATGAATATTTAATATTTATATTTCTAACGTTCTTAGTCTGCGTCCTTTAATAGCTTACTATTAAATAAAATGTGCAAACCCTGAAATTATATTACAATAAAGCCACACTGTCTATGTCATATTGATCTTATTTCATATTACTACCCGTCTTGGTTAATTTATGCCCTTTCATATTGTCTCAGTGGCTCACCTCACTGAAAACAAGCTCCACACTGTATAATTAATTTTTCCACGGACACAGCAAAGTTCTTATTCATATGACCCTGCTGAAGGCTTGAATAGGCTACACTGAGATGGCACAATGAGACAACTGGCAGTACAAAATATTTGGCTTATGGTAAGTTATTTCTGGAGGCCTCCTGGAGATGCACTGCGACAACCAAACACCTGCAATTTGTTGCATCTAATCATTTGCATGTATCTCATTACAAAGTTGAGCGAGCACTGGTTGTAAATAAAATAGGTGTCTGTATTTTGTGCGCCCATCGAACAAAACAGGAGTTTCTCACAATGAGACAGCAGAAAGTTTATTTTCTAAGTCACTCTCAAAGCGATGTATTACAGTAAAATCAGGGTGTAGTTCATAAGGGCACACAACGGAAAACGTAAAAAAAAAATTGCAATAGAAAACTAAAATGCGTGCTTCTAATTGGACAAGTCCCCTGTTTTAGCCAGTTTTCTCCTGTTTGGTGCCTAATGACCACAGGCCAGTGCAATGTCTGCAGACCTCCAGCAACAAAGTAAAAGTGCTGAAGGGGCTAATGCATGAGTTAAGCCACTTAGTAGAGAAGGTGTCCTCCTGTTGCCAATAAACGGAAGATGCTGAATCCTGACTAAGCCAGTGTTGGTTTCCTTCAATGGGACTCTCAGGGAGAGGGACTGAGAAGAGACAGAGCTAGCGAGAGAGGTCAAAAGCAGACTCAAGCCAAATAAATTACATTATAAGTTACAAAGTGAGAGAGGGAGAAAGAGAGTGAGAGAGGGGGGGGACTTCTATAGTGGAGAAAAGGTTGATCTAGAAGACAGTGAAAGTTTATTTTCCTTTTGCTGGATTAGTCTATTGGTGTCTTCAACACAGAGAAGTAGCTGCTAAGAACTGCAAATGTATGAGTGTCTGTGTGTGTAACCTGTGGTTAGAGTGGACAATATGTTACTCCTTTTATATGTGAACATAGCCTTGAAATAAAGGCGTTGGCATTATGTTTGGGGCTTGGAGAATGTAGGGACAACTGACTTTGGGTTATGCAAGAACAATAGGGGTGACTGGAAAATCAAAATGAATCAAGCAAATCCACTTACTCCATGGATCTCATTCAAGGCTTATCACGTTATTTCTGTGAAATCAAACGTAGTAATGTGTGAAGATTGCTACAAAGCAGTGCTTTGTGGAAGTTGGCACAGATCTAGGAACTGCCTATCATCTCCAAAACATAATTAGTTCAACAAAGTTAGCTAAATTACAGGAATATTTTGATTTTTTTAATGAACACTGGAGTGAATAAAGACTGTAAAGTGGACCTTATTGGACATAACTTGACAAGTAAATACTGATTTGAATAGAATTGTGTGTAATGGTAATTTGTATCACCATTCCTATAACTAATACAATCGTTTTTTTGATGGCATTTATATTATGAATAACCAAGTTCTTTAATTTTACACCATCATCTACGATGTGTATATACCATTATTACTGCAGGGGTTCTCAAACCTCTCCTCTGGGACGGCCATGTAATTGAACTATTCCACAGCTAGCAGACCTAATTCAAATTGTCAAACTAATTATCAAGCCCTTGACTAGGTGAATCAGTGAGTTAGTTCAGGGCTACAACAACATTGTGAAACGTCTGGGGGTCCCCGAGACCAGGTTTGAGAACCACTGACCTGTTCCCTCACCTCATCAGTGGGCTGAAAACCCCTCATTCATCAATGTATTCATTCAAACTAATGAGCTCTGTATCGCCTGTGACATGATTTAATGACCAAGAATGCAGGGAGAGAAATTGTTTGAGGTCATTGTTTACAAAAGATTCAGAGGAGGTAATGTATTTTTATTAAGTTATTTAGTTTGCCCTCCTACTGTTTGTAGAAATAAATCATTAACATTGAAACACGGATGTTGTCGGGATAATGTACATTGACATACGGATGTTATCGAGATAATGAACATTGATATACGGATGTTATCGGAATAATGAACATTGATATATGGATTTTATTAGAATAATGAACATTGATATATGACTACCATTGGGATAATGAACATTGATATACGGATGTTATCGGAATCATGAACATTGATCTACGGATGTTATTGGGATAATGAACATTGATATACGGATGTTATCGGAATCATGAACATTGATCTACGGATGTTATCGGGATAATGAACATTGATTCCCGGATGTTATTGGGATAATGAACACAACCAGTTAGAGTCATTGTCTGTTGTTGTTGTTGTCTATTGTTGTAATGAACCACGTTAGCCACCACCATGCGAATATGGATTTGAAAATGATACTGAAAGCGATTAATAAAGCATAAATTAAATCAACCCCATGCCCAAGGCGAGGAAAGTTGCTGTGTCAAAAGTTCACCCGAAAAATGTGAAAGCTCAGCGATTTCAATTACCGACAGACACAGCAATGAATTACACAACCACCGCCTCCGACTTAATTACTTGTAAACCGATGGAAGCGTCTGTAGCACGGGAGGCTGCTGAGGGGAGAACGGCTCATTATAATGGCTGGAATGGAATGGTATCAAACACATGGAAACCATGTGTTTGATGTGTTCAATACCATTCCAATGATTCCGTTCCAGCCATTACTATGAGCCTGTCCTCCCCAAATAAGGTGCCACTGGCCGGCCACCTGTGGTCTGTAGATAACTCTAAGTCCAAGCGATCCATTCCCAATCGGCAATATTTGTGTCAGTAATATGCATCAAGACTCCGTAGGCTAATGTGCGCGAAGGCACTAGAAAACCCATTTAGTTTCGGAATGTGATATTGCAACGTGGAATTCCATTCCCAGAGAAGCCCATGCAAATGAGATTGGTGCAACTTAAAGAGATGAGAATGAGGATGGTTGATTTGATTAGAAAAGGTTGATCTAGAAGACAGTGAAAGCTTATTTTCCTTTTGCTGATTAGTCTATTGGTGTCTTCAACACAGAGAAGTAGCTGGTAAGAACTGCAAATGTATGAGTGTCTGTGTGTGTAATCTTTGGTTAGAGTGTGACAATATGTTACTCCTTTTATATGTGAACATGGCCTTGAAATAAAGGGGTTAGCGTTACATTTGGGGCTTGGAGAATTGACACTTTTCATCAGCCAATATGTTTAATGTATGACCCAACTGACTTTGTGTTATGCAAGAACAGTAGGGGTGACTGGAAAATAAAGATTTAATCTGTATTTGACTTTGCTTTGAGACATTGTTTGATTCACAATGCTAACAGGTAAGTCATATCTACTTAGTTCAATATCTTCTAATTAGGTGTGCTTGCTGAAGGAAAAGCACAACTCTAGATTTCTTACATACTCTTATTATTATTGTTCCTCCTGTAACTTCCTAACATCCAGACTAACCCAATTTAGATTCCTTGAGAAAATCTTTTTGATAGCATTTATACTTTTTGTACTACAACAATATTTAAATGAGCTCCCAATGCATTTCAATGGCAGTAAAAGAGCCGTAAACTTATATGGGGAAAGTTTGGGCATGCATATCCTCTTTCACCGTTTAAGGTATCAATGTAACAGGGTTGGTTATGTTTCCACTTGACACTGCAGAAATATTGATGTATCCCTATTGGTTGGTTGTATTTACATATCAATAAGGTGTTATGCCATTGGTCATGCTTGCAGATAGGGGGAGATTGCGAACGTAAATTCTTCCCAGTCCGATATTGACATGCAAGCAGTAGGTCACGTTCTGAAATACTGTATTCTATTTTCATATTTACAATGTGTACGAGTTCACTATGTACACTATCAGTCAAAAGTTTGGACACACCAACTCATTCAAGGGTTTTTCTTTATTTTTAAAATTTTTTACATTGTAGAATAATAGTGAAGACATCAAAACTATGAAATAACACATATGGAATCATGTAGTAACCAAAAACGTGTTAAACAAATCAAAATATATTTTATATTTGAGATTCTTCAAATAGCCACCCTTTGCCTTGATGAAATAGACACCCTTTGCTCACTCTTGGGATGTGCTTTTGAATGTTATTGCTGTAAGAGTGAGTTGGATAGCATGCTCTAATTGTAATTGTGACATTAGCGCCCTGCTAATTCACAGTTACAGTGGGGGAAAAAAGTATTTAGTCAGCCACCAATTGTGCAAGTTCTCCCACTTAAAAAGATGAGAGAGGCCTTATTTTCCACCATAATTTGCAAATAAATTCATTAAAAATCCTACAATGTGATTTTCTTGATTTTTTTCTTCTCATTTTGTCTGTCATAGTTGACGTGTACCTATGATGAAAATTACAGGCCTCTCTCATCTTTTTAAGTGGGAGAACTTGCACAATTGGTGGCTGACTAAATACTTTTTTCCCCCACTGTATTTCCATGCTAATAGACGAATCCCGAATCTACAGCCATCAACATACTGTTGTCCTGCACAGCTAATGTGCTTCCTTGTACCTATCATCAGAATAAACACCAATCAACTGGGACCGCTGGCTGGACAGTCCTTTCTTTAAAAACACAACGCAAGAGAGTTACGAAGTATGATCACATCTGTTACACTGGTGCCGAGACCCGTCGTCTTGTCCTTGCTGGACGTCACGTCGAGGGACCCGCAAGCCGGCTATTATAATAATAATAATAATAATATGCCATTTAGCAGACGCTTTTATCCAAAGCGACTTACAGTCATAATCATGGTTGCTGATGCACACCAGAGGCCTAGTTTGTGCATATGAACTGTGTTGACTTTCCTGCACAAGCTGCATTCTCAGGTAGTCATCGACCAGCTCCTGGTAGCATAAAGCAGTGGGCAAATACATTGGAATGGTTATTATTTGTATCTGCCAATATTATATACAGTTGAAGTCGGAAGTTTACATACACCTTAGCCAAATACATTTAAACTCAGTTTTTCACAATTCCTGACATTTAATCCTAGTAAAAATTCCCTGTCTTAGGTCAGTTAGGATCACCACTTTATTTTAAGAATGTGAAATGTCAGAATAATAGTAGAGAGAAGGCTTTATTTCAGCTTTTATTTATTTCATCACATTACCAGTGGGTCAGAAGTTTACATACACTCAATTAGTATTTGGTAGCATTGCCTATAAATTGTTTAACCTGGGTCAAACGTTTCGGGTAGCCTTCCACAAGCTTCCCATAATAAGTTGGGTGAATTTTGGCCCATTCCTCCTGACAGAGCTGGTGTAACTGAGTCAGGTTTGTAGGCCTCCTTGCTCGCACACGCTTTTTCAGTTCTGCCTACACATTTTCTATAGGATTGAGGTCAGGGCTTTGTGATGGCCACTCTAATACCTTGACTTTGTTGTCCTTAAGCCATTTTGCCACAACTTTGGAAGTATGCCTGGGGTCATTGTCCATTTGGAAGACCCATTTGCGACCAAGCTTTAACTTCCTGACTGATGTCTTGAGATGTTGCTTCAATATATCCACATAATTTTCCTTCGTCATGATGCCATCTATTTTGTGAAGTGCACCAGTCCCTCCTGCAGCAAAGCACCCCCACAGCATGATACTGCCACCCCTGTGCTTCACGGTTGGGATGGTGTTCTTCAACTTGCAAGCCATCCCCTTTTTCCTCCAAACATAACAATGGTCATTATGGCCAAACAGTTCTATTTTTGTTTCATCAGACCAGAGGACAGTTCTACAAAAAGTACGATCTTTGTCTCCATGTGCAGTTGCGAACAGTAGTCTGGCTTTTTTATGGCGGTTTTGGAGCAGTGGCTTCTTCCTTGCTGAGCGGCCTTTCAGGTTATGTCGATATAGGACTCGTTTTACTGTGGATATAGATACTTTTGTACCTGTTTCCTCCAGTATCTTCACAAGGTCCTTTGCTGTTGTTCTGGGATTGATTTGCACTTTTCGCACCAAAGTACGTTCATCTCTAGGAGACACAACGCATCTCCTTCCTGAGCGGTATGATGGCTGCATGGTCCCATGGTGTTTATACTTGCGTAATATTGTTTGTAAAGATGAACGTGGTTCCTTCAGCCATTTGAAAATTACTCCCAAGGATGAACCAGACTTGTGGAGGTCTACAATTGTTTTTCTGAGGTCTTGGCTGATATCTTTTGATTTTCCCATGATATCAAGCAAAGAGGCACTGAGTTTGAAGGTAGGCCTTGAAATACATCCACAGGTACACCTCCAATTGACTCAAATGAGCTTCTAAAGCCATGACATATTTTTCTGAAATTTTCCAAGCTGTTTAAAGGCACAGTCAACTTAGTGTATGTAAACTTCTGACCCAGTGGGACTGTGATACAGTGAATTATAAGTGAAATAATCTGTCTGTAATTTTTTTTTGGAAAAATGACTTGTGTCATGTCCTAACCGACTTGCCAGAAGTATAGTTTGTTAACAAGAAATTTGTGGAGTGGTTGAAAAATGAGTTTTAATGACTCCAACCTAAGTCTATTTAAACTTCCAACTTTAACTGTATACATACAGTGGGCTCCAAAATTACTGGCACCCCTGACTGGCAATGCACAAACAATATTTAAAAAAATATAAACAATATAATTATAGAGATAACTCAAAATACCAACATGTGAGAAATACTGTACTTTATTAATGTTTCAATGGAACCAACCAAAATCATACAATTATTTAATACAAAATAAATGTCACCAAAATCAAGGTTTCATCATTATTGGCACTCCTCATTTAGTCCTTAGTGCAACCACCTCTGGCAAGGATAACAGTATGGAGTCTTTTCCTGTAATGTTTGACAAGGTTAAGGAACACATGATTTTGGACCATTCCTCTATGCAGATCCTTTCAAGAACCTTCATATTCTTGGGTTTGTTCTTATCAACTGCCCTCTTCAACTCAGCCCACAGACTTTCGATTGGATTGAGGTCCGGCGACTGAGATGACCATGGCAGAACATTGATTTTGTTGTCACAGAAGCATTTCTGTGTGGATCTTGAGGTATGTTTTGGGTCATTGTCTTGTTGGAAAGTCCACCTACGGCCAAGTCCCAGCCTTCTGGCAGAGGCAACCAGATTGTCAGCCAAAATTGCCTGATACTTGGTGGAATTCATTATGCCATCAATCTTAACCAGTGCCCCTGGACCTCTGGAATTAAAACAGCCCCAAAACATCACTGACCCACCACCATATTTCACCGTGGGCATGAGGTGCCTCTCCTTGTATGCATCTCTGTTTCGACGACAAACATGCCGATGCTGTATCTGACCAAAACGTTCCATTTTGGTCTCATCTGACCAGAGCACCTTCTTCCAGTCATAATTTAAATGACGTTTGGCAAACTCCAAGCGCTTGCGTCTGTGTCTTGGGGTCAGAAAGAGCTTTCTTCTGGCAACCCTTCCAAAGAGCCTGTGGTTGTGGAGGTGGCGTCTGATGGTGCTTTTTAAAACCTGGTGACCCCAAGACGCCACCAAGGCCTGCAATTCTTTCACAGTGATTCTTGGAGATTTTGTTACTTCTCTCACAATCCTCCTCCCTGTCCTGGAGCGCAAAATGCATTTGCGTCCTCTACCCGTGAGGTTTTCAACTGTTCCATATATTTTGTATTTTTTAATAATTGCCCTGACAGTGCTCAGTGGTATATTCAATATTTTGTGGATCTTCTTGTAGCCATTGCCAAATTTATGAAGGTCTACAACCACCTGTCATCTGTGACTATGCATAGTATCATTTATGCGAGTAGAAGCTCAGCTGGAGTGCTCTGTTTGACAGAAAACAACATTGGGACAGGAGAACCTCATGAGGGAGAGAATGGTGAAGACAAGGATGATGGAGGCAAGCAGAGGAGAGCTGTGGGCCCTGCAACCTGAAGCAGCTATTTTAGGTTGAACTGTTCAGTTATGTTCAGTCGGTTGGACTGTTTCTTGAGATATTCCTTGTGTGTCCTGTGTGTGTCCTGTCCTGTGTCTTGGAGAAAGTGTTTAGCCACTTGGTTGATCTGATGTGACTCGTGCTTTATTTTATTTCTCTCCACGATAATACTTAACCTCTACGGGATCGGTGTCCCTTATACGGGACGGTTGAGCTAACGTGCGCTAATGTGATTAGCATGACTGTTGTAAGTAACAGCAAACTTTCCAGGACATAGACATGTCTTATATGGGCAGAAAGCTTACATTCTTGCTAATCGAACTGCACTGTCCAATTTATAGTAGCTATTACAGTGTAAAAATGCCATGCTATTGTTTGAGGAGAGTGCACAACAACAAAAACTGGTTTGATACATTCACCTCTGAAGGTAAATAGTGTACTTACATTCAGTAATCTTGCTCTGATTTGTCATCCAAAGAGTTCCAGAGATAAAATGTAGCATTTTGTTTGATAAAATCGATTTTTATATTCAAATGTAGGAACTGGGTTCTATAGTTTGAACCCCTGCTGTCTCGGGCTCCACACCCACCCATATAAGACATGTCTATGTCCTGGAACGTTTGCTGTTACTTACAACAGTCATGCTAATCACATTAGTGCATGTTAGCTCAACCGTCCCGTATACGGGACAACAATCCCGTAGAGGTTAATAAAACCAAAAGCTTACCTTGACTTGGAAGAGTTCCAGTGTTGGATAGCCATAGCCAGCTAGCTAACATCCCTCTCTGTTTGAGCAAGGTGTTTGAGTAGGCTAAACTAGCTAGCTGCATTTGCTAAAGTGAAAGTGAGAAAAAAAAATACTACCAAATATAGCTAGCTTGCTCTCTCTCTTGCTTCTCCTTCATTTTTGAATAAATTAATTTGTTAAAAACTGTTCAACTAGTTTTTTTCTCTCTCTTTGAGTCTCTCTTTGAGCAAGGCACTTAACCCTAATTGCTCCTGTAAGTCGCTCTGGATAAGAGCGTCTGCTAAATGACTAAAATGTAAAATGTAAATACTCACCACATTTGATGCACTGCAGTGCTAGCTAGCTGTAGCTAATGCTTTCAGTACTAGATTCATTCTATGATCCATTGATTGGGTGAACAACATGTCAGTTCATGCTGCGCAAGAGCTCTGATAGGTTGGAGGATGTCCTCTGGAAGCTGTCATAATTACTGTGTAAGGTTATGGAAGGGGGTGAGAACCATGGTTGTGTATTGAAATCAATGTACCCAGAGGAGGAAGGAAACCAGCTGTCCTCCGGCTACACCATGGTGCTACCCTAGAGAGTGCTGTTTGCTACTGTAGACCTTCATTGCAAAACAGTGTGTTTTAATCAATTATTTGGGGATGTGAATATGTTTAGTATAGTTTTATGTAAAAAGGCTAACTTTTTTAATGTTTCAATATTTTTATTTTTATGAAATTCACTGAGGAGGATGGTCCTGCCCTTCCTCCTCTGAAAAGCCTCCACTGTCATTGTGTCTATCGTCAGAGTAAACACCAATCAACTGGGATCGCTGGCTGGACAGTCCACAACACAAGAGAGTTAACGAAGTACGATCACATCTGTTACACTAGTGCCGAGACCAGTCTTTGCTGGACAGCTGTTACTTCAACACCAAACCAACGTTGATATGTTCAGACTTACCCAATTTAGATTGCTTGTTAACGTTTTTTTTTAATACTATGTATACTTTTTTAACTATAACCATTTAACCCAGAGTAGATTTCTGGGCCTGCGGAATTCTAATTAGCAAAATAAATTCCCATCAAAATCTGTCTGTTTAAGCTAGAGATGTCTGTTTTTGCATGGGATGCATCTCAATCCACCGCATCCGCCAATGTCGCCCATCCGAATCTGCGGTGAAAGGTGGCAGAGCTACAGCAGTATTTGTCAGACCATGAGACATCCCGAAAAGTGGTCTTCTCATGAAAACGTATGTAGCGCCCAAACAAAAATACACCATTATGGAAAGATGAGACTCTCACGAACACGATGGTGTTCTCCGTTTTGCTCTATGACCCCCACAAGCATCATGGGACTCGTCTGAAGTCGGTACTGCAGATCTGCCATCTTCTGTTTGTAGCGTCCGAACAGTTTGGTACAGTACAGTACCAGTCAAAAGTTTGGACACACCTACTCATTCAAGTTTATTTTATTTTTTATTTTATTTCCTACATTGTAGAATAATAGTGAAGACATCAAAACTATGAAATAACACATATGGAATCATGTAGTAACCAAAAAAGTTTATTCAAAGTAGCCACCCTTTGCCTTGATGACAGCTTTGCACACTCTTAGCACACTACCAGCTTCATGAGGAATGCTTTTCCAACAGTCTTGAAGGAGTTCCCACATATGCTGAGCACTTGTTCGCTGCTTTTCCTTCACTCTGCGGTCAAACTCATCCCAAACCATCTAAATTGGGTTAAGGTCGGGTGATTTTGGAGGCCAGGTCATCTGATGCAGCACTCCATCTTGGTCAAATAGCCCTTACACAGCCTGGAGGTGTCTTGGGTCATTGTCATGTTGAAAAACAAATGATAGTCCCACTAAGTGCAAACCAGATGGGATGGCATATCGCTGCAGAATGCTGTAGTAGCCATGCTGGTTAAGTGTGCCTTGAATTCTAAATAAATCACAGACAGTGTCATCAGCAAAGCACCCCCACACCATCACACCTCCTCCTTCATGTTTCACGGTGGGAACTACACATGCGTTGATCATCCGTTCACCTACTCTGCGTCTCACAAAGACACGGCAGTTGTAAACAAAAATCTCAAATTTGGACTCAACAGACCAAAGGACAGATTTCCACCTGTCTAATGTCCATTGCTCTTGTTTCTTGGCCCAAGCAATTCACTTCTTCTTATTGGTGTCCTTTAATAGCGGTTTCTTTGCAGCAAATTGACCATGAAGGCCTAATTCCCGCAGTCTCCTCTGAACAGTTTTTGCTGAGATGTGCCTGTTACTTGAACTCTGTGAAGCATTTATTTGCAGTTAACTCTAATGAACTTATCCTCAGCAGCAGAGGTAACTCTGGGTCTTCCTTTCCTGTGGCGGTCCTCATGAGATCCAGTTTCATCACAGCACTTGATGGTTTTTGCAACTGCACTTGAAGAAACTTTCAAAGGTCTTGACATTTTCCAGATTGACTGACCTTCATGTCTTAATGTAATGATGGACTGTCATTTCTCTTTGCTTATTTGAGCTGTTCTTGCCATAATATGGACTTGGTCTTTTACCAAATAGGGCTATCTTCTGTATACCCCCCCTACCTTGTCACAGCACAACTGATTGGCTCAAACACATTAAGAAGGAAAGAAATTCCACAAATTAACTTTTAAGAAGGCACACCTGTTAATTGAAATGCATTCCAGGTGACTACCTCATGAAGCTGGTTGAGAGAATGGCAAGAATGTGCAATGCTGTCATCAAGGCAAAGCGTGGCTATTTGAAGAATCTCATATATAAAATATATTTTGATTTGTTTAAAACTTTTTTGGTTACTACATGATTCCATGTGTTATTTCATAGTTTTGATGTCTTCACTATTATTCTACAATGTAGAAAATAGTAAAAATAAAGAAAAACTCTTGAATGAGTAGGTGTGTCCAAACCTTTGACTGGTACTGTATATGTGGAACTAGTTTAGTGCCTAAAATAATGGGTTAAATAGGTGTCAACATAGTTTTTTTTATAGTTTCCTGATGTTTCTTATATCTCTCAGATATAGGACAGACACTTCAAAACAAATATCCTTTAGATATTTCTTTGAACTATCTGCTGTTACATGTAGTGGATCTGTTATGTAGGAAACAACACCTCCACTTCGCTGATCCTCAACACTGGGGCCCCACAAGGGTGCATGCTCAGCCCCCTCCTGTATTCCCTGTTCACCTGACTGCGTGGCCAAGCACGCCTCCAACTCAATCATCAAGTTTGCAGACGACACAACAGTAGTAGGCTTGATTACCAACAATGACGAAACAGCCTTCTGGGAGGAGGTGAGGGCTCTGGGAGTGTGGTGCCAGGAAAATAGCCTCTCACTCAATGTCAACAAAACAAAGGAGATGATCGTGGACTTCAGGAAACAGCAGAGGGAGCACCCCCCTATCCAGATCAACAGGACCGCAGTGGAGAAGGTGGAAAGCTTCAAGTTCCTCGGCGTACACATCACTGACAAACTGAAATGGTCCGCTCCCATAAAAGACAGTGTAGTGAAGAAGGTGCAACAGCGCCCCTTCAACCTCAGGAGGCGGAAGAAATTTGGTCTTGCACCTAAAACCCTCAAACTTTTACAGATGCACAATTGAGAGCATCCTTTCGGGCTGTATCACCGCCTGGTACGGCAACTGCACCACCCGCAACCGCAGGGCTCTCCAGAGGGTGGTGCGGTCTGCCCAACGCATCACCGGTGGCAAACTACCAGCCCTCCAGGACACCTACAGCATCCGATGTCACAGGAAGGCCGAAAAGATCATCAAGGACAACAACCACCCGAGCCACTGCCTGTTCACCCCGCTATCATCCAGAAGGCAAGGTCAGTACAGGTGCATCAAAGCTGGGACCAAGAGACTGAAAAACAGCTTCTATCTCAAGGCCATCAGACTGTTAAATAGCCTTCACTAGCACATTAGAGGCTGCTGCCTATATACATAGATTAGAAATCTGGCCACTTTAATAAATGGAACACTAGTCACTTTAATAATGTTTACATATCTTGCATTACTCATCTCATATGTACAGTGAGGGAAAAAAGTATTTGATCCCCTGCTGATTTTGTGTGTTTGCCCACTGACAAAGACATGATCAGTCTATAATTTTAATGGTAGGTTTATTTGAACAGTGAGAGACAGAATAACAACAAAAAAGTCCAGAAAAACGCATGTCAAAAATGTTATAAATTGATTTGCATTTTAATGAGGGAAATAAGTATTTGACCCCCTCTCAATCAGAAAGATTTCTGGCTCCCAGGTGTCTTTTATACAGGTAACGAGCGGAGATTAGGAGCACACTCTTAAAGGGAGTGCTCCTAATCTCAGCTTGTTACCTGTATAAAAGACAACTGTCCACAGAAGCAATCAATCAATCAGATTCCAAACTCTCCACCATGGCCAAGACCAAAGAGCTCTCCAAGGATGTCAGGGACAAGATTGTAGACCTACACAAGGCTGGAATGGGCTACAAGACCATCGCCAAGCAGCTTGGTGAGAAGGTGACAACAGTTGGTGCGATTATTCGCAAATGGAAGAAACACAAAAGACCTGTCAATCTCCCTCGGCCTGGGGCTCCATGCAAGATCTCACCTCGTGGAGTTGCAATGATCATGAGAACGGTGAGGAATCAGCCCAGAACTACACGGGAGGATCTTGTCAATGATCTCAAGGCAGCTGGGACCATAGTCCCCAAGAAAACAATTGGTAACACACTACGCCGTGAAGGACTGAAATCCTGCAGCGCCCGCAAGGTCCCCCTGCTCAAGAAAGCACATATACAGGCCCGTCTGAAGTTTGCCAATTAACATCTGAATCATTCAGAGGATAACTGGGTGAAAGTGTTGTGGTCAGATGAGACCAAAATGGAGCTCTTTGGCATCAACTCAACTCGCCGTGTTTGGAGGAGGAGGAATGCTGCCTATGACCCCAAGAACACCATCCCCACCGTCAAACATGGAGGTGGAAACATTATGCTTTGGGGGTGTTTTTCTGCTAAGGGGACAGGACAACTTCATCGCATCAAAGAGACCGTCTTTGATGCGTCCATGTACCGTCAAATCTTGGGTGAGAACCTCCTTCCCTCAGCCAGGGCATTGAAAATGGGTCGTGGATGGGTATTCCAGCATGACAATGACCCAAAACACACGGCCAAGGCAACAAAGGAGTGGCTCAAGAAGAAGCACATTAAGGTCCTGGAGTGGCCTAGCCAGTCTCCAGACCTTAATCCCATAGAAAATCTGTGGAGGGAGCTGAAGGTTCGAGTTGCCAAACGTCAGGCTCGAAACCTTATTGACTTGGAGAAGATCTGCAAAGAGGAGTGGGTCAAAATCCCTCCTGAGATGTGTGCAAACCTGGTGGCCAACTACAAGAAACGTCTGACCTCTGTGATTGCCAACAAGGGTTTTGCCACCAAGTACTAAGTCATGTTTTGCAGAGGGGTCAAATACTTATTTCCCTCATTAAAATGCAAATCAATTTATAAAAATGTTGACATGCGTTTTTCTGGATTTCTTTGTTGTTATTCTGTCTCTCACTGTTCAAATAAACCTACCATTAAAATTATAGACTGATCATTTCTTTGTCAGTGGGCAAATGTTTAAAATCAGCAGGGGATCAAATACTTTTTTCCCTCACTGTATATACTTTATTCTAACCTATTCTACTGTATCTTAGTCTATGCCGCTCTGACATTGCTCGTCCATATACACCGCTCAAAAAAATATAGGGAACACTTAAACAACACAATGTAACTCCCAGTCAATCACACTTCTGTGAAATCAAACTGTCCACTTAGGAAGCAACACTGATTGACAATAAATTTCACATGCTGTTGTGCAAATGGAATAGACAACAGGTGGAAATTATAGGCAATTAGCAAGACACCCCCAATAAAGGAGTGGTTCTGCAGGTGGTGACCACAGACCACTTCTCAGTTCCTATGCTTCCTGGCTGATGTTTTGGTCACTTTTGAATGCTGGCGGTGCTTTTACTCTAGTGGTAGCATGAGACGGAATCTACAACCCACACATGTGGCTCAGGTAGTGCAGCTCATCCAGGATGGCACATCAATGCGAGCTGTGGCAAGAAGGTTTGCTGTGTCTGTCAGCGTAGTGTCCAGAGCATGGAGGCGCTACCAGGAGACAGGCCAGTACATCAGGAGACGTGGAGGAGGCCGTAGGAGGGCAACAACCCAGTAGCAGGACCGCTTCCTCCGCCTTTGTGCAAGGAGGAGCAGGAGGAGCACTGCCAGAGCCCTGCAAAATGACCTCCAGCAGGCCACAAATGTGCATGTTTCTGCTCAAACGGTCAGAAACAGACTCCATGAGGGTGGTATGAGGGCCCGACGTCCACAGGTGGGGGTTGTGCTTACAGCCCAACACCGTGCAGGATGTTTGGCATTTGCCAGAGAACACCAAGATTGGCAAATTCGCCACTGGCGCCATGTGCTCTTCACAGATGAAAGCAGGTTCACACTGAGCACATGTGACAGACGTAACAGAGTCTGGAGACGCCGTGGAGAACGTTCTGCTGCCTGCAACATCCTCCAGCATGACCGGTTTGGCGGTGGGTCAGTCATGGTGTGGGGAGGCATTTCCTTGGGGGGCCGCACAGCCCTCCATGTGCTCGCCAGAGGTAGCCTGACTGCCATTAGGTACCGAGATGAGATCCTCAGACCCCTTGTGAGACCATATGCTGGTGCGGTTGGCCCTGGGTTCCTCCTAATGCAAGACAATGCTAGACCTCATGTGGCTGGAGTGTATCAGCAGTTCCTGCAAGAGGAAGGCATTGATGCTATGGACTGGCCCGCCCGTTCCCCAGACCTGAATCCAATTGAGCACATCTGGGACATCATGTCTCGCTCCATCCACCAACGCCACGTTGCACCACAGACTGTCCAGGATTTGGCGGATGCTTTAGTCCAGGTCTGGGAGGAGATCCCTCAGGAAACCATCCGCCAACTCATCAGGAGCATGCCCAGGCGTTGTAGGGAGGTCATACAGGCACGTGGAGGCCACACACACTACTGAGCCTCATTTTGACTTGTGTTAAGGACATTACATCAAAGTTTGATCAGCCTGTAGTGTGGTTTTCCACTTGAATTTTGAGTGTGACTCCAAATCCAGACCTCCATGGGTTGATACATTTGATTTCCATTGATCATTTTTGTGTGATTTTGTTGTCAGCACATTCAACTATGTAAAGAAAAAAAGTATTTAATAAGATTATTTCATTCATTCAGATCTAGGATGTGTTATTTTAGTGTTCCCTTTATTTTTTTGAGCAGTGTATTTATTTATTTATTCTTAATTCCATTGCTTTACTTAGATTTGTGTGTATTGAGTATATGGTGTGAAATTATTAGATATTACTTGTTATATATACTGCACTGTCTGAGCTAGAAACACAAGCATTTCGCTACACCCGAAATAACATCTGCTAAACACATGTATGTGACCAATACAATTTGATTTGATTTGATTTATTCAATCTGTTTCTATGGGCTAATAGTAGTAAGGCCAAATTCAGTGTTTCATCAAATATTTGTAAATATATTTTTGATACCTTAAGGGGTGTTAAAATAAAAAATTGAATAGGTAAATGATCCTTTGTATGACCATCTTAAAACAATTCCATATGTTAGCTAACTTCAAATGATTTAAAACCAACAGTAACTCTTGAACTGTTCAAGCAACAGACACCAAACCAACTTTCACGTGTTCAGGCTATCCTACAGTGTATTCAGAAAGTATTCACACCTCTTGACTTTTTACAGATTTTGTTGTGTTACAAAGTGAGATTCAAATGGATTTAATTGTAATTTCTGGTCAACAATCTTCACAAAATGCTCTGCAATATCAAAGTGGAAGAAAGATTCTAACATTTATTTAAAAAAATATGAAAACTAAAACACTAGTATATCTTGATTAGATAAGTATTCACCCCCCTGAGACAATACAATACATGTTAGAAACACATTTAACAGCAATTACAGCTGTGAGTCTTTTTGTGTAAGTCTCTAACAGCTTTCCACACCTGGATTGTACAATATTTGCCCATTATTCTTAAAATAAATTATTGAAGCTTTGTCAAGTTGGTTGTTGATCATTGCTAGACAGCAACTTTCAACTCTTGCCATTGATTTTCAAGCTTATTTAATTCAAAACTGTAACTAGGCCACTCAGGAACATTCAATGTCGTCTTGGTAAGCAACTGCTATGTAGATTTGGCCTTGTGTTTTAGATTATTGACCTGGTGAAAGGTGAATTCGTTTCCCAGTGTCTGTTGGAAAGCAGACTGAACCTGGTTTTCCTCTAGGACTGTGCTTATAGCTGTATTTTTATCCAAAAAAACACCCTAGACCTGAAAGATGCTTCTTTTGGATGGCTTCATTCTTTTCACTCTGTCATTTAGGTTAGTATTGTGGAGTAACTGCAATGTTATTGATCCATCCTCAGTTTTCTTATATCACAGCCATTAAACACTGTAACCATTTTAAAATAACTATTGGCCTCATGGTGAAATCCCTGAGTGGTTCCTTCCTCTCCAGCAACTGATTAAGGAGGGACACCTGTATCTTTGTAGTGACTGGGTGTATTGATACACCATCCAAAGCCTAATTAATAACTTCACCATCCTCAAAGAGGTATTATAAGTCTGCTTTATTTTTTATTTTTGCACATCTAGCAATCGGTGTCCTTCTTTGCGAGGCATTGAAAAACCTCCCTGGTTTTTATGGTTGAATCTGTGCATGAAATTCCCTACTCAATTGAGGGACCTTACAGATAAATGTATGTGTGGGGTACAGAGATGAGGCAGTCGTTAAACACTATTATTGAACACGGAATGAGTCCATGCAACTTATTATGTGATTTGTTAAGCACATTTTCACTCCTGAACTTATTTAGGCTTGCCGTAACAAAGGGGTTTAATACTTATTTACTCAAGACATTTCAGCTTTTAATTCTGTATTATTTTCAAAAATATTCTACTAACAACATTTCAGTTTGACGTTATGGGCTTTTGTGTGTAAATCAGTGACACACAATCTAAATTTAATCAATTTTAAATTCAGGCTGTAACTCAACATAATGTGGAAAAAGTAAAGGGGTGTGAATACTTTGAAGGCACTTTATCTATCAATCAACCGTGCAATCTGACCACAACTACTGACCACAACCACACAACTACTGACCACACAACTATTGACCACAACTACTGACCATACCCACACAACTACTGACCATTTCTACTGACCGCAACCACACAACTACTGACCACAACTACTGACCACAACCACACAACTAGTGACCACAACCCCACAACCACTGACCACAACCACACAACTAGTGACCACACAACTACTGACCACACAACTACTGACCACAACTACTGACCCCAACCACAAAACTACTGACCACAACTACTGATCACACAACAACACAACTACTGGCCATAACTACTGACCACTACTAAACTATAACTATGTACTGCACATTTGCATAAATTACCATAACACAACCCACCAAGAGTAAATATTTCCATCTAACTACTTTTCCAACTATAACCAGTCACTACCATTACTACTGCAGACACTACTATTACTTATTTCACAACCATAAATACTTTCAAACAAGCTAGCAAGCACATCACATTTTCTTCAGGAAATGTACTTTTCTAGGTGGTTTTGAGAGAGTGAAGAATAATAACCTTGTCACGATCGTTATGAGATGAAGCGGACCAAGGCGCAGTGTGATAGGCGTACATACTTTATTAAATGTACAACACGAACCAAAACAACAAAACAAACGAAACGTGAAGTTCTAGGTTAAACAACAAACCTTACAGATCAAGATCCCACAATAAACTGTGCCAAACAGGCTGCCTAAGTATGGTTCCCAATCAGAGACAACGAGCAACAGCTGCCTCTGATCGGGAACCACCCTGGCCAACATAGAACTAAACGATCTAGAATAAACACATAGAAACTATAACATAGAAACTAACACCCTGGCTCAACATTAAAGAGTCGCCAGAGCCAGGGCGTGACAAACCTCCGGTTGTATTGTAATGACAGAAATCTTATTTACCCAATGGCCCAGAATCTTAAACCAAACAAACTGCAAATCCACTTACTCCATGCATCTCATTTCAGGCTTATCACGTTAGCTCAAATGTCAAATCAAATGTAGGAATGTGTGAAGATCACTACAAAGCAGTGACAATGTATACTGGTTTGGGAAGTTGGCACAGATCTAGGAACTGCCCATCATCTCCAAATCATTTTTAAATTAACAAAGTTAACTAAATTACAGGAATAAATGAAGACGGTAAAGTGGACCTTATTGGACATGACATGGAAGAAGAGAATTGTGTGTAATGGTAATTTGTATCACGATTCCTATAACTAATACAATCGTTTTTTAGATAGCATTTGTATTATGAATAACCAGGTTCTTTAATTTTACACCATCATCTACGATTTGTATATACCATTATTACTGCAGGGGTTCTCAAACCTCTCCTCTGGGACGGCCATGTAATTGAACTATTCCACAGCTAGCAGACCTAATTCAAATTGTCAAACTAATTATCAAGCCCTTGACTAAGTGAATCAGTGAGTTGGTTCAGGGCTACAACAACATGGTGAAACGTCTGGGGGTCCCCGAGACCAGGTTTGAGAACCACTGACCTGTTCCCTCACCTCATCAGTGGGCTGAAAACCCCTCATTCATCATTCAAACTAATGAGCTCTGTATCGCCTGTGACATAATTTAATGACCAAGAATGCAGGGAGAGAACTATTTTGAGGGCATTGTTTACAAAAGATTCAGAGGAGGTCATGTATTTTTATTAAGTTATTTAGTTTGTCCTCCTGCTGTTTATGTGTTGATACAAATAATTAACATTGATACACAGATGTTATCGGGATAATGAACATTGATATACGGATGTTATCGGGATAATGAACATTGATATACAGATGTTATCGGGATAATGAACATTGATATACAGATGTTATTGGAATAATGAACATTGATTCCCAGATGTTATCGGGATAATGAACACAACCAGTTAGAGTGATTGTCTGTTGTTGTTGTCTATTGCTGTAATGAACCACGCTAGCCACCACCATGCTAATATGGATTTGGATATGATGCTGAAAGCGATTAATAAACCAGAAATTAATAAACCCAATGCCCGAGGCGAGGAAAGTTGCTGTGTTAAAAGTTAACCCAAAAAACCTGAAAGCTCAGCGATTTCAATTATCGACAGACGCAGCAATGAATTACACAACCACCACTGACTTCATTACCAGTAAACCGATGGAAGCGTCTGTAGATAACTCAAAGTCCAAGCGATCCATTCCCAACCCGCAATATCTGTGTCAGTAAGACTCCGTAGGCTAATGTGCGCATAGTCACTCGAAAACCCATTTCGTTTTGGAGTGTGATATTGCAATGTGGAATTCCATTCCCAGAGAAGCCCATGCAAATGAGATTGGTGCAACTTTAAGAGATAAGAATGAGAATAATATTGCAGCGCTCAAGGTTACGAACTCAAAATGAAAAAGAAGTGCCTCCAAACTGTAAGGTACATGGCCCGGCTTCTGAAAAAGCTATAGGCTGCTTTCGCAGAGTTCGTTTTGGATGAAAGAATGCTCCATCTATTCCACATGTCATGAATATGTCAAAATCATTTTTTTAAAGAATGGTTTATGATGCTATTACGGGCCAATATAAATGGGGCACGCGAGCCTCTCAAGCTTGGGTCCCTCAGAGATGTCTCGTACTCTTCAAAATGATTGTGTTTCACGTCTCATTTGTCATGTTTACACATTTATTATGCCTGATGATGCAACCCTGGCTCTACTGTGATGTATGAGATGGAGGAAAATCTGAATTCCTAGCATTTTACAATGTGTAAAATGGCCATTGAGCAAAACTGTTGTTCATCTCTGTTAGCTTTTGATAAAGTGATGCCTGTCATGTTTATGAAGCCATGGCATCACCAGCCATAGTAATAGCACAACTTTCTCCTATGTATCCATGTCAAAATACCCACTGGGCAAAAACTGATTGAACCATCTTTGTTTCCACATAATTTCAACAAAAATGTGATGACGTTGAATCAACGTGGAAAAGTAATTGGATTTGCAAAAAGCCATCAACGTAAGGGAATTTCATTATTTTTTTTTACCCAACTTTTATCCTAAATCAATTTTTCTGGTTGATTTCACATTGAATTGGCGTTAGTTGACAACTCAACCAAAATCAGTAGTGGTGTGTTGGTAAAATCACTGAGGAAGCCAAGCCAAGCCAGTAAAAAATCCATATTACAACCAATGTTGTGATAATAGCGCTGTTTGCTCTATAACCCATTCGTTCATATGCCACCGTGATATACAGTAAGGCCCTGACAACAAAAAGACTACAGTCACACAGTAACTACACATACGTTTGTTTCATCACAAAACCGAAGAGCAACATCTGTCCAGTTACATGACATGCAGCATGGTCAAGCAAGTTGATTTCAACAGTTTACTAAACAACTACTGATTTAGAACCACAGAGCTACCAAGTCAGCACAAAGACAACAGGAGCTCTGCCTCCACTATTCCAGCACCATTTCAACTCTATTTATGCTTAGTTTAATACACTGAAAACAAACTTAAAGATACCAAAAACAATTTAGTCCAATCAATGTTGGTAAATATCATGTGGCTGTCCATGGTACTGATCTATATGTGTGAGTGTGTGTGTGTATGTGTGTGTGTGTGTGTGCAAGTATTCCAGCACTTCCAGTCACTTCCTGTTGAACGTGGAACAAGGGAGAGCTCGGTTTGTTGTTTTGGAAGTTTGTTGTTTTAAAGGTGTATTGGAAAGTTTCTTAGTAGCTAACTAACCATTTAGTTTGGATCCCGCGACACAGTTGGCATCAGTTGCTGGGACTGCTACTCTCTGTCCAGTGATCCTGCCCACCAAGGCTGGGTCTGAGGAACTATTTGGTGTAGCAGCTAGCCTGGCTTCTAGCTAGCTGCCTATCAAGCTAGCAGGGTTTCTTGAGGGCTTAAACGCAGCCCATGACGCGATTAGCCATTGTGGCAGGGACCGCGGATTGTCCCGGGTTTGTGGCTGTCTAGATCCCTGCTGTTTGTTGTTTTAAATCTTCCCTGTTACCTGCCCTGTCTGGAACTGTGAGAGTAACAGTGTAACCTACGTTGCTAGCCACCATGACAAAGACCAAAGCAGGCGGGAGTACCGTTGAGGACAGTGGTGTCTCTCTATCACAGGTGAAGGATCTTTTAAACGAACAAAAATAGTTCTACAAGCAGTTGTTACAACAACAAGAAAATAGCTTCAAGTGTTTTGTCCAAATGCTGGTGGATTCAACTAATAAAAGAATGGACGACCTGACCAGAGAGGTCCAGGACCTGAAGAACAGCTTGCAGTTCTCCCAGGGTCAGCTCGATGAGTTGAAACAGGAGGACGGCAAGATGACAGCAATCTGTAAGTAAATGAGAGAGGACATCAGTTCTGTGTGTGAATCCATGATAACAATGATGGATAAATCAGACTCGAGGGACAATCAAGGCGGAATAGCATGGTTGTGGACGGAATTGCAGACTCTCCACATGAGACCTGGATGGAGTCAGGACAAAGTGAGGGAAATGATCTCTGAGAAATTGAAGTTGGACCACAGGAAGATTGAGGTGGAGCGCGCCCACAGGACTGGAAAACCCACCACTGGCCCAGGTGACAGGCCCAATAGTGGTTAAGTTCTTGAGGTTCAAGGACAAGGTAGCTGTTCTGTAAAGAGCCAAGAACTTGAGAGGAACGTATATCTTCCTCAACAAGGACTATGCTGAAGCTGTGCGCCAGAAGAGGAAATAACTTATCCCAGCCATGAAAGCTACCAGAGCGCATGGGGACATTGCTTACATCTGCTATGACAGGCTCATTGGTTTGTAGCTTAAACCCCACAGCACACACACACTTACACACACCAACTGATAAATGGACTGCTGAATGTATATTTTTTTTATCTTGCTTTGTTTGCTCTTTTCCATATTATGTCTTTCTCTGATAAGCTACCCAGGAAAGGGCTGAAAATAGCCCATAATAATATATGTAGCCTTAGAAATAAGGTTAATGAAATCAATAACTTGCTAACATCAGAAAACATTCATATGTTAGCCATTTCTGAGACTCACTTAGATAATTCATTTGATGATACAGCAGTAGCAATACAAGGATATAACATCTATAGAAGAGACAGAAACACTTATGGGGGAGGTGTTGCTGTATATATTCAGAGCCATATCCCTGTAATGCTTAGAGAAGATCTTATGTTAAGCGTTATTGAAGTGTTGTGGTTGCAGGTTCACTTGGCACATCTAAATACTTTTCTTTTGGGATGTTGCTATAGGCCACCAAGTGCTAACAGTCAGTATCTAAATAATATGTGTGAAATGCTTGATAGTGTATGTGATGTAAACAGAGAGGTCTACTTTCTTGTGGACCTGAATATTGACTGGTTTTCATCAAGCTGTCCACTCAAGAGGAAGCTTCTTACTGTAACCAGTGCCTTTAATCTGGTTCAGGTTATTAATCAACATACCAGGGAATTTACAAACACTACAGGAACAAGATCATCTACATGTATCGATCACATTTTTACTAATACTGTAGAACTATGTTCTAAAGCTGTATCCGTACCCATTGGACACAGTGATCACAATATAGTGGCATATCCAGGAAAGCCAAAGTTCCTAAAGCTGGGCCTAAAATAGTATATAAGAGATCATACAAAATATTTTGCTGTGACTTTTATGTGTATGATTTTAAAAGTATTTGGTGGTCTGATGTGATTAATCAGGAGCATCTGTCATGACTTCCGCCGAGGCTGCCTCCCCTCCTTGTTCGGACAGGCTTCGGCGTTCGTCGTCACCGGCTCACTAGCCACTGCCGCTCCATATATCATCATTCCATAGAGTGAAAGAAAATTAGAAAAGCAGCCAACAAGTGCTCAGCATGTGTGGGAACTCCTTCAAGACTGTTGGAAAAGCATTCCAGGTGAAGCTGGTTGAGAGAATGCCAAGAGTGTGCAAAGCTGTCATCAAGGCAAAGGGCGGCTATTTTGAAGAATCTCAAAAATAAAATATATTTTGATTTGTTTATCACTTTTTTGGTAACTACATGATTCCATATGTGTTATTTCATCGTTTTGATATCTTCACTATTATTCTCCAATGTAGAAAATAGAAAAATAAAGAAAAACCCTTGAATGAGTAGGTCTTCTAAAACTTTTGACCGGTAGTATAAATTATTTTATCATTTTTTATATTTTTATTGGTCAAATATTTGGGGAAGCCTGGCTTCCCTTGGCATCCATGAATACATACCACTGACCTAAAATGAAATCAAAACTAAATGTTGAAATTATGTCTGTGCTCAGTGGTATGTATTTTTCAAAGTGAATGATACTATTTTTCCAGGGTGTACACAAAGCAGGTTGACATATATTGTCATGATTTTGCCCTTGAGACAGCTCTGCAGAGTGGTCACTAGCTTGCACAACCACAAAGTCATAAAATCTGATTTTTAACCTAACCATAACCCTAACCACACTGCTAACCCTAATGCCTAACCCTAACCTTAAATTAAGACCAAAAATAGTATTTTTGTTTTCATAAATCTTTGACGATATAGTCCATTTTGACTTTGCAGCTTCCCCATTTAGCGGAAATCGCTCAGTTCTGCCTCCAGGGCAAGATTCATGGCAATAAATATCAACCTGCGTACACAAATCACAATATGTCCCATTTACAGACAACCCGGCTCCTTGTGATAGCACCATAAGCCATAGGCTATATTTTACCAGGCCTATATATGAGCCAATATTGTCTAGAACCGTTAAGTTACTGGTTAATTGGAAAATCAGAATGTCTATAACACACAACTTGAAGTGTATCTGTTATGAGACGACCATACCCTTGTGCATTTCAAATTATCAGCAGGTTGATTGCCACTTGTTTTAAATTAAGTTGCATCGCTGATGCACAATGATACAGACTTGGCCCTTTATGGCTAACACAAGCTTTAATCCTACAGAAAAAGGTACAATGCCAATGAGATAATCATGGGGTACATAAATTAGCATAGAGAAGAGGGGGGTATGCTTGACATTTACTAATTACATCGCAGGTTGGAAAACTGGAAATCATCCACTGTAGTTTTGAGTTTGTTGTCCACTGGTGTCAGTTGTGTCTGTTCTGCCCCTCATAGGTTGATCTGTTGATTAGTGAATAAAACAAATATCTTTCAAGAAGGGAAAGAGTATCAGGCCCCTTGTTTTTTATATTTCAAAGGAACAGACTGTCATGAACGATACTTTGTTGTTGCTGCTAACAAATCTGCCAAATTCTTTGGAAAGCTCCAGACATATTGGAAACATTTCATCTCTGCAACTTGACACATAAACAAGAACAAGCCTGATCTGGGACAAGGAACTGTGTCTTTCACTGCAAGATAAGGCAATGTTTTGGTTTGTTAGAAATTATATTACAGATAACACACATTAACCTCCGGCTGTAACATTTACCTAGAACTGAATTACAATGGATTTGCTGTACTCCAAACAATAATGTTTCATTTCTGCTTTCACATATATCCACATCATGGCGAGATGAGTGTGTGGTGGTCTTTTCATTTGTATAGTTTATATTCCGTTAGTCAGCACCTCACCAAAATGGAGTGCACACTTTAATTATTTACTTCATTTATGTTACCTCAATATATTTGTAGTATGATAGAGGCATGTTATAGTATAAACTTGAACCTCCTAGACAGTACAGCGAAAGTCTACTTTGGTTGGATAGAGTTTGTTCCCCTAGAGGCCATTGTCTGTGAAACAAGACTTCTTATGTTCCAACCTGCTTGTCTTACATTAGCTGGAGCAAAGAAATGTTTTTCTACTTTCCCTAAAAAAAAACTATAGGCTCACCCATGAACCCACCTGGCTTATTTCACAGATAAGTATCCTTACTTAAATAACTGAAGACTAGGGACGAAACAGAACAGTTTGACCTTAAATGTCTTTGGAAGCAAGAATAGCGACTAGAAGCATTTCAGATGGTAAAAAGGGACAGATAAGTGGGGGGGGGGGAGGGTTGGTGATGTGGGTGATAGCAACTCAAAATGGAGTATTAAGACGGACGTAAATGAAAGGCTTTTGGTCTCCGGCAGAAAGCGCAGCATGGTGCATTAGCCGAAGCCTGTCTCATACAGGAGTGCTAAGAGCCGCAGCTTCAAAGGCTCTGCGCTGTGAAAGGTGTGCCTCGGCTTTGTGCCTTACAGAGCTGCCGCCGAGAAACATCTAGGAAGAGCAGAAAAGCCCTTCAAAAACACACAGCTGTGAAAAGTGGATACAACATTAGTCAAGTTGGTATCGCTCCAGCTGCTACACCATTCATTTGGGCTGGAGAGTCTCGGCCTGAGGATGAGTGTTTAGAAAACAGGTCCAATTTATTATGGTCCTATTATTTGAGTGGAACAGACCCATACAATTAAGTGATATTGATGAGAATGTAGATCACAGCAAGGACTATTTTATTTTCCCTAAAGATGGCAATGGCTTTATAAATCAAATATGACAGACACGAAAAACAAATGGGATTACAGCCATTGGATAATTTAATCAGTGGCCTGAATTAAATTTACACTGCATTAGGAAAGTAATAATTTAATCAATTTTAGAATAAGGCTGTAACGTAACAAAATGTGGAAAAAGTCAAGTGGTCTGAATACTTTCCGAATGCACTGTAAATCATTTAGCAGACTCTCTTATCCAAAGCGACTTACAGTAGTGAGTGCATATATATATATTTTTTTTTTTCTCATATTGGTCTCCTGTGGGAATCGAACACACAACCCTGGCGTTGCAAGCACCATGCTCTACCAACTGAGCCACATGGCTGAAAAACATTAGAGATTGATATAGTATATCCAACAGAATCATAGTGGATATATGCTGAGTTGGACTGGGAATATACCAACAGACACCCATTAATTCATTAATTCACAGATGTTTTTTCTCCATTTTTAATGTAGCACATAATGCTAGAGTGGTTTCCCTGAGATGTGCATCATTTGGAGATAAGACATAAATCATTTACTGACACACCACAAAGGACTAATTTCATTATATAAGGATTTGCATTGGAAATATCGTTAAAATTAGATTAGGCAGCCAACCAAGTGTAGGAACCACACAATTATTATAAATGTATTTATGTTCATGTATATTTCCCAACCTGCAGTAAACAAAAAAAGTGTTCATAATAAACCTATGATATCTTCAAGCCAAAGGGGCAAATGTAACGGTCTGGTAAGTTTGTTTGCGAATTTGTACGTTCAGTGGATAATTATCATTTATCTTCTTTTTAAATGACCTCTGGTCCCGGCTGTAGAAAAATGTATGGGGAGCCAACTTGTGACAGCGGCGAAATTATGCAAGTCAAAGTGATGGACAATGTGATAAGAAAACACAATTCTTTGTTACTAATCAGCATATCCTTGAGATGAACTTAATAGAATTTCCTGCAGACACACACATTAATACACACTCACACTTTATTAGAGTTCACTATAGAAACAAGCACATGCCAACACACACACACACACAAACACACACACACACACACACACACACACAGATATAACGACTTTTGATACAGGATGTATTAATGTATGTTAACTCATTGTCACGGATTCTGCCGAGGCTGCTCCTCCTCCTTGCTCGGGCAGGCTTCGGCGTTCGTCGTCCCCGGAGTACTAGCTACCACCGTTGGATGTTTCGATGTTTGTTTGGTTTGGTCTGTCTGTTGCACCTGTGTCCGTTTGTGTCTAATTATGTGTCCTATAAGTTTTCTGCTTTGTGTATGTGAGTTTGTGTGTTGTTGTCCGCCTGTCCGTTGATGTCAGAGTTTTGTGCTCATTTAGTTAGTGTTTTACGCACTGCTTGCGTAATCGCTCGCCTCCAGTGTTTGAGGCCCGTTTATTTTTGTATTGTATATTTGACTAGTAAAATCTGTTTGACTGAGCTTCTGTGCCCTGCGCCTGACTCCGACACCGCATCCACATCAGCCCTATTGACACTCATAAGCTGCATGTGGGACAGAGGACAAGGACACGCCATGTGTTATTGGTGTCACGAGTGAGTAACAGAAGGTCTGCGTGCCAAAATAGATTGGGGGCCACTTGTGATAATCTTAGAAGGTGTACGTGATGGAACGGCCTGGCTAGGGTGACACACAATACCAAGTATGTGGATGCTATTGTAGTAGATGAGTGACACTCAATGATGGTTGGCAGATGTTGGAAGAAGCAGTTCGGAGAGCATTATATAAAGTGAGAGATTATCCATGGAAGTCATTCAGATGGCAGGAGGCTACGTCCGTACCGCCTGTCATTGAATCCATTATTGTAACCATTAAATAATGACTGAATCAACTCCCCACATGAGTGTCGACTACTCTCTTGCATCATTAACTTCTCGATACCAGAAACTCATCATAACAGATTGGCGTCTAAACTAACAGGTAAGCAGACTTTCATTTTTTTGATTATGTCAAATTCTGCTTATCTGTGGTGAAGCTGAGCTGTAACGAACATTTAAAATTCAATATTTTTTAAGCGGGACGATAAGTGGGGTTGAGTTATGTATAAGGGATTTAAGTAGAAGGAGAAATATCAAATTAGACAATGACATGGTGCTATGATTCGAAACAGGGTGTGTTAAGAGTAATGAGTACAAAGACAAAAGAGAATACAGGAGTGGGTGTAGGACTTAAAGAGATAGGTTAAGGACCTCAGATGTGTTGTATCATCATAAAATAGGATTTCTGATGCGTAGTATCATCAAGAAATAAGTTATCTGATGTGTTGTTTTATCATTAGGTTTAAATAGCTTGGTAAGGAGAGAATAACTTATTTGTGAAATACTCAGAGCGATCATGATGAATCATGGCACCAATGACAAAATAGGCAAACAAAATGTTTGTAAAGATCAAGTTGGGGATTTGATTTGAGTATTTGATTACTAATATTGCAAGAACTAATAGAAGTAATGGATGGCCAGCTTAGTAGACCGGTATCAGGAAAAACAGTCACCATTAAGAGTAAATCAGAGCTTCATTCACCTCGAAGAGAGAGAAAGGATATGACGAAATTATTACAGGCAAATCCGCATTTAGAACCAGTATCTTGTAAAAGTAGTGAAAATCAGACAATGTGCAAATGGATGTTAATTCAATTAGGGTTTTTCTATGTGGCACCATATCTTAGTGATTGGTCAGCATGGACAGATAATGACTATCCTCAAAATGGTAGTTTTAAAAGGGATAAATTACAAGTAGCGCGAAAGTATATAATTGATAATACAGCCATAAGCAACCCGAAATGGGATTTTGATTATATGAATGAGGTGTATGAAGCACAGAATTTAATGAGTGCACAATGGCCGGTAAATATAATTAGGAAGGAAGTAAAGTCAGTTAGGATATTACGTAATTTGGCAATGGAGCAACATAATCTACCTTATGAAAACAGTCAGTCCACATGGGCTATTCCTAAAACTCAGGTCAACATACATGTTTCCTATAGCTAAAACAGATAACTTTGAGGTCAGACGGTGGCGCGAGGAATGCAGGGCATTGTGGTTACAAACGTTTGGTATAGCTATTGAAACGGCAGAAAGAAAGTTTAGAGGTCATACGGGACGAATAAACATTGAAAAAATTAGATCTACTAGAGAGTGTGTGGGAAATGAATATATAAAATGATATTTACAATAGTCAAACAAAACCAAAATGTCGATTTAAACAATTGATAGCAAATACATTTATGGAATTTTTAGTTGAAGCGGGGGAATGATAATAATCGAGGGAGATAGAGAGAGGGAAATTGGACTCCTGCCCAACCGCACCCTAATTCTGTCACAAGCCGGGCTAGAACTCCGGTCTCAAATGTGTAGAGCTGGGGGTACTACCCCTTAGCCACAGAGGAGATGTTGTAGGACCCAAATGAAACACCCAAGGCAATACTCCAGGTAAGTAGATTTAATGTTCCAAAACAAGAGGCAAAACAAAACAACTCCCCGAGGGGAGAAAAACAAACTAAAGATAACTTCGAATAACTTACTAGGACTGACACGGTGGGACAAAGCAGGAGACACATAGACAGGACGCAATAACCAAGTGAGAAACAAGGGGAAAACACACAGCTAAAATACTCAAGGGGAAACAAGGCACAGGTGACATAGATAAGCTAATTAGGACACATGAGGAAAAACTAAGGCAAAGGGGAACACAGCTGACCTCTAGAGGCCAGGAGACAAACAGGGGAAGCAGGAAGCTGACAGGACCCCCTCCTCTAGGAACGACTCCTGACGTTCCTTCCAGAACACCCTGGCCCCAGGGTGCGAAAATCTCGGATCAACCCTGGGTCCAGGATGTCCCTGGCCGGAACCCAGGAGCGCTCCTCTGGCCCGTAGCCCTCCCAGTCCACCAGATACTGCAGAGAGTTCTGGACCCTCCGGGAGTCCAGTATCCGGCGGACTGTGTAGGCTGGCTGGCCGTCTATGATCCTGGGAGGTGGCGGGGGTCTGTGTGGGGGGGCAAAAGGAGAAGACAAGACAGGTTTAAGGAGTGAAACATGGAAAGTGGGGTTAACTCTAAGGGAGCGAGGCAGAACTAAACGATACGACACAGGGTTAACCTTTCTAGAAATGCGGAAAGGGCCGATGTATCTCTGGGAAAGCTTCTTGGATTCGACCCGGAGGGGCAAGTTCTTAGTGGCCAACCAAACTCTCTGACCAGCACGGAAACTAGGGGCCGTCCGGCGGTGGCGATTAGCCTGACTTTGGTACCTCTGGGAGGTCCGAAGGAGGGTACACCTGGCCTTCTTCCAGGTCCGCCTACAGCGTTGGACAAAGCGCTGGGCCGAGGGAACACCAACTTGCGCCTCTTCCTCTGGAAACAAAGGAGGGTTGTAACCGAACTGGCATTCGAAGGGGGACAATCCGGTGGCTGAGGACTGGAGGGTGTTGTGGGCATATTCAGCCCAAATGATATAGGTGGCCCAAGACGTGGGATTACTGGCCGCCATACACCGCAGGGTGGTCTCCAGATCCTGATTAATCCGTTCCGTTTGGCCATTAGACTCTGGATGGAATCCTGACGATAGGCTGGCTGTGGCCCCAATAAGCCTGCAGAAGGCCCCCAAAACCGGGACGAGAATTGGGGACCTCGGTCAGAGACCACGTCCAGGGGAATGCCAAATATCCGGAAGACATGGTTCATGAGGAGCTCCGCAGTCTCCTTAGCCGAGGGCAGCTTGGGCAGGGGAATAAACCGGGCAGCCTTAGAGAAACGGTCTACCACCACAAGGATGACGGTGTTGCCCTGGGATAGAGGAAGTCCCGTAACAAAGTCCAGAGAAAGGTGTGACCATGGCCTTCGAGGAACAGGTAAGGGATGGAGCAGTCCCTGGGGTCGCTGGCGTGTCGACTTTCCCTGGTTGCACACAGGGCAGGCCTCAACATAGACCTGCACGTCCTTCTTGATGGACGGCCACCAAAACCGCCCGTCGGAGGAACTCCAGTGTGCGAGCACTGCCAGGATGGCATGTCAAGGGCGACTCATGACCCCACTGCAAGACGCGGGCCCGAACCGAGAGAGGAACGTACAGGCGACCGGCAGGACCACCGCCTGGATCGGGCTCATGGGCAAGAGCTTCTCGTACCCCTCTTTCTAGTTCCCACTGAAGAGGTGCGACGATCCTAGACCTCGGAATAATCGATGCCAAGGGCTTCTCTTGTACCTCGGGAGAATAGACTCGAGACAGAGCATCCGGCTTGACGTTCTTGGTGCCAGGTCGGTAAGTCAGGATGAACTGGAATCGATTAAAGAAAAGGGACCATCGTGCTTGCCGAGGGTTCATCCGCTTAGCCTGTTGGAGATATTCCAGGTTCTTGTGGTCTGTGAGAACCTGGAAAGGGTGCTGAGCCCCCTCAAGCCAATGGCGCCACTCTTCCAAGGCCAGTTTAACCGCAAGCAACTCTAGATCCCCCACGTGGTAGTTGCGCTCGGCCTCAGACAGGCGGCGAGACATGAAGGCACAAGGGTGTAATCTCCCATCCGCACCCCTCTGTGACAGGACGGCTCCCACCCCCACCTCTGAGGCGTCCACCTCCACCACGAAAGGTCTCTCTGGGTCAGGGGTCACCAGAATCGGAGCAGAAGTGAAGCGGCGCTTGAGATCCTCGAAGGCCCCTGCTGCTTCCGGACCCCAGTGAATCTTGGTCCCTCCTCCCTTGGTAAGCGTCGTCAAGGGGGCTACCACCGAGCTGAAATTCTTGATGAACTTCCGATAGAAGTTAGAAAAGCCAATGAACCGTTGAACCTCCTTGACCGTGGCAGGTGTGGGCCAATCGTGGACCGCCTTGACCTTCTTGGGATCCATCTCTAGGTGCCCGGGAGTGACAATAAACCCGAGAAACTGAGTCTGAGAAACATGAAATTCACACTTCTCAGGCTTAACGTAGAGGTGATTGTCAAGGAGCCTCTGGAGAACCCGGCTAACATGCCCCTCATGCTCCTTCAGTGACCTCGAGAAGATGAGGATATCGTCCAGGTACACGAAGACGAACAGATTAAGCATATCCCGGAGAACATCATTAATCAGGGCTTGGAATACTGCGGGGGCATTGGTGAGCCCGAACGGCATCACCCGATATTCATAGTGTCCCGTGGGCGTGTTGAACGCCGTCTTCCATTCGTCTCCTGGCCGGATCCGCACGAGATGGTAAGCATTGCGGAGATCCAGCTTAGTAAAAATGGAAGCCCCTTGAAGCAGCTCAAAAGCAGTGGCCATGAGAGGAAGAGGGTATCGATTCCGAACCGTGATCTTGTTGAGTCCCCGGTAATCAATACAAGGCCTCAGACCCCGTCTTTCTTTTCAACAAAAAGAAGCCCGCCCCAGCCGGGGAAGTAGAGGCATAGATGAGGCCGGCTGCCAAGGACTCCTTAATGTAGGTGTCCATAGCTGCGTGCTCGGGGAGGACAAGGAAAAGATCCGACCTCTAGGAGGGCAGCACCCAGGGAGTAGATCAATGGCACAGTCATAAGTGCGATGAGGCGGTAAGGCAGTAGCCCGGGCCTTGCTGAACACTGCTTTGAACCGATGGTAAACACTGGGGACTCGGGAGACGTCAACAGACTCTTGAAACTGGGTACTAGGGGCTGAGGAACTCTGAAGCATGCAGGTGAGTTGGCAAGTGGGACCCCAGCTAAGAATGGTGCCAGTAGGCCAGTCGATCTGGGGATTATGTCTGCATAGCCAAGGGTGACCCAGGATAATAGGATACTCGGGAGAGTCAATGAGATAGAAGGTCTCCTCCTGCTGGTGTTGAGAGATGGTAAGTCGCAGGGACTGAGTCGCCTCAGTAACTTTTCCTGGTTCCAGAGGTCTGCCATCTAAGGCTGTAACTGCCTGGGGTTGAGGAAGTAGTTGGGTAGGGATCTTAAGTTCCTTAGCCAAGGTTACATCCATAAAATCACCTGCGGCACCGGAATCGATCATAGCCTGGACCCGATGCTGGTGGCCCTCCCAGGACAGAGTGGCTGGAATAGCTAGGACCGCGTTAGTAGGAGGAGCTCTAATTTTCCCCATCACAACCCTCCTGTAGCTGGGCGGGGACAGGCGTTTCCCAAGCTCGGGGGCAAGTGGAGCGGAAGTGGCCGGCAACCCCGCAGTAGAGGCACCGACGCTCCCTCATGCGACGTTCCCTTTCGTTGGAAGAAAGCCTGGAACGGCCTAACTGCATGCTCTCCGGGGAATCCTGGGGCAGTTCAGGAGCCGGGGCAGCTCTGAATGACGGAGTCCAAACAGGAGAAACAGAGCTGCTCAGAGGAACTTGGGACTGAGACACCTGACGGCGAGCCGTTCTCCGCTCTCTTAGACGATTGTCCAGGCGGATGGCCAAGGCTATGAGGGACTCGAGATCTTCAGCTGGTTCACGGGTGGCTAACTCATCTTGAAGGGGCTCAGATAACCCTCCCTGAAAGCAGACCCTCAGCGCTTCATCATTCCATCCGCTCCTTGCTGCTATGGTTCGGAACTCAATGGCAAAATCTGCCGTGCTTCGGGGGCCCTGACGGAGAGACAGTAGGCGCTTGGAAGCCTCCCGCCCACTGACAGGATGATCGAACACCCGCTTGAACTCTTCTACAAATGCAGCGTGGGAGTCACAACAGGCCTCCTGGGACTGCCACACCGCAGAGGCCCAAGCGAGCGCCTTGTCTGAAAGAAGGGTAATGAGGTAGGCAATCTTGGAACGGTCTGTGGGAAAACTTGAGGGTTGGAGCTCGAAGGTGAGGGAGCATTGGGTGAGGAAACCCTGACAAGAGCTTGGATCCCCAGAAAAGGGCTTGGGAGGTGGTAGTCGGGGCTCCGCCAACCGAGAAGGCCTGTCGTCACTGGGAGGTGACCGGGGGAAGGGGGAGAACCAAGGAGGCGTTCAAAGAGCTGGTGAAGGGAACTCATCATTTCGGCCAGGAGTTGAGAATGTCTAGCCATCAGCTCCTCTTGTCGGCTGAGTACGGCTTCATGGCGCTGGAAAGAAGCCTCATGTCGAATGATCACCGCCAACAGGTCCTGGGAACTGAGTGTTTCTGGGTCCATGATTGACTTGGTTATTCTGTCACAAGCCGGGCTAGAACTCCGGTCTCAAATGTGTAGAGCTGGGGGTACTACCCCTTAGCCACAGAGGAGATGTTGTAGGACCCAAATGAAACACCCAAGGCAATACTCCAGGTAAGTAGATTTAATGTTCCAAAACAAGAGGCAAAACAAAACAACTCCCCGAGGGGAGAAAAACAAACTAAAGATAACTTCGAATAACTTACTAGGACTGACACGGTGGGACAAAGCAGGAGACACATAGACAGGACGCAATAACCAAGTGAGAAACAAGGGGAAAACACACAGCTAAAATACTCAAGGGGAAACAAGGCACAGGTGACATAGATAAGCTAATTAGGACACATGAGGAAAAACTAAGGCAAAGGGGAACACAGCTGACCTCTAGAGGCCAGGAGACAAACAGGGGAAGCAGGAAGCTGACAAATTCCCAGAATAAACCTAGAGAGGAGAAGCTGGGTGATCTATTCAACAAGATTGAAGGTGTCCTTTAAGTAATCAGAAGGTCCAGTCTATCGGAATTAGTGGAACTCCGCAAATTAATCCTATACAGTGAGGGAAAAAAGTATTTGATCCCCTGCTGATTTTGTACGTTTGCCCACTGACAAAGAAATGATCAGTCTATAATTTGAATGGTAGGTTTATTTGAACAGTGAGAGACAGAATAACAACAAAAAAATCCAGAAAAACGCATGTCAAAAATGTTATGAATTGATTTGCATTTTAATGAGGGAAATAAGTATTTAACCCCTCTGCAAAACATGACTTAGTACTTGGTGGCAAAACCCTTGTTGGCAATCACAGAGGTCAGACGTTTCTTGTAGTTGGCCACCAGGTTTGCACACATCTCAGGAGGGATTTTGTCCAAAGAGCTCGATTTTGGTCTTATCTGACCACAACACTTTCACCCAGTTCTCCTCTGAATCAATCAGATGCTCATTGGCAAACTTCAGACGGGCCTGTATATGTGCTTTCTTGAGCAGGGGGACCTTGCGGGCGCTGCAGGATTTCAGTCCTTCACGGCGTAGTGTGTTACCAATTGTTTTCTTGGTGACTATGGTCCCAGCTGCCTTGAGATCATTGACAAGATCCTCCTGTGTAGTTCTGGGCTGATTCCTCACCGTTCTCATGATCACAGCAACTCCACGAGGTGAGACCTTGCATGGAGCCCCAGGCCGAGGGAGATTGACAGGTCTTTTGTGTTTCTTCCATTTGCGAATAATCGCACCAACTGTTGTCACCTTCTCACCAAGCTGCTTGGCGATGGTCTTGTAGCCCATTCCAGCCTTGTGTAGGTCTACAATCTTGTCCCTGACATCCTTGGAGAGCTCTTTTGTCTTGGCCATGGTGGAGAGTTTGGAATCTGATTGATTGATTGCTTCTGTGGACAGGTGTCTTTTATACAGGTAACAAGCTGAGATTAGGAGCACTCCCTTTAAGAGTGTTCTCCTAATCTCAGCTCGTTACCTGTATAAAAGACACCTGGGAGCCAGAAATCTTTCTGATTGAGAGGGGGTCAAATACTTATTTCCCTCATTAAAATGCAAATCAATTTATAACATTTTTGACATGCTTATTTCTGGATTTTTTTGTTGTTATTCTGTCTCTCACTGTTCAAATAAACCTACCATTCAAATTATAGACTGATCATTTCTTTGTCAGTGGGCAAGCGTACCAAATCAGCAGGGGATCAAATACTTTTATCCCTCACTGTATCTCTCCCATTACAAATTGATTTGGAGGATATTAATTTTCAACATTCATTTATAGTAAACACTACAACTACTATGGCGTTCATGGGAAGAGACCTTTTAAGTAAACTCGATGCAACCATTTTTTGTTCACCAGATGGCATTGAGGTGTATGGAACAAAATAGGCTATTTTATGAACAAAAAGCAGAAAGTAATTTTAATCTGAAAGGGTGCATAATAAATTATATGAATGTGTATGATAAATTGATATTAGTTTGGATAACAAGGTTTGATATAACATTATATTGTGGTTCCGTACATCAATGTCCATCATATGATATCAAGGATTGGTATGGAGAACGTAGGTTATTTTATAGTGTAATGGAAAAGTATATGTTTTAAGGAGAGGCTTGACTTTGACGGGGTTTCCTGAAGGTTAGAGAACCAGTGAGGATCCAATGACAGGAAGGTCAGTGTACTTGAAACTACAATCTGTTTTCTTTGGTTCCGCTGGGAGTATGTTTGAAGATGTTGACTTGTGTTGAGTGAGGACTGTTTAATAAAAACACGAAGGGATTGTTTGATGTGAGTACCTAGGAGTTTCTAACGTTCTATATGGAGTATATGACAATGTGAAAATAGGATGAAGTTTATGTGTGTAATTGATTACGAGAGGTGATATAGTAATAATTTCAATAATATGTATGTATTAACTTGCTCACCCAAACGTAGACGTACATCAGGGGTGGGAAATCATAAATAAAGGTTTTCTAAGTTTGTACCGTTGATAGATCATGTGATAGAGATTAGGTTTAAGGAATAAACTGCCCATAAGGACTGGAATTTATAGACTGTCACGATCGTCATAATGAGTGGACCAAGGCGCAGCGTGATATGAGTACATACTTTAATTAGTACTTCAAACAACAATTACAAAACAACAAAACGATACGTGAAGTCCACAGGTTCACCAACACAAACCTACACGGAACAAGATCCCACGAATCACAAGTGCACAAAAGGCTGCCTAAGTATGGTTCCCAATCAGAGACAACAAGCAACAGCTGATTCTCGTTGCCTCTGATTGAGAACCACCCCAGCCAACATAGAAACACATAACCTAGAACAGAACATAGGAAACGAAACATAGACACTACACAAAGAAACGAACACCCTGGCTCAACATACAAGAGTCCCTAGAGCCAGGGCGTGACAAAGACGTAACTTATAACATAGTACAAAGCCAATTTAGGGTTTCCATTAAACTAATTATAATTGAGGAGCTATGGTGAGGAAGTGAAGGAATTTCATTATGGATCAGATGTTAAGACGGCAAACCATTGTAATTGCGCTATTTGTGGGATGTGTGTGTCAGTTCAATAGCATTGGGGCAATGGCATAGAGTATACAAATCTGGGTTTCTGAGTGTAATTCAACTGTTGGTATGTGTTGCTTAGACAGATACTACAAAGTATTTGGTTTGGTGATGTAGAATGGAAGATTTATCAGCGTGCTTGGTTCAAATTGAATGACCATTATTTAACAGGAATAGCGAGACAATTTCGAGGTAATTTTTTCCATTGCCTAAGGGTTTGCTACATTAAATGATTGAGAATGGTGGCGTAATGTCTATCAATAAATTGGATATTAATACTATGGATACAAATTAAATATGTGCTGGTCAACAACAGCAAGTGTTTGGTTTGTTACTTGTAGCCTACTTAGAAAGGACAGTTACCCATGACTTCTAGTAATGGCGGATTGGTATTATCTTAGTTGATAACAGGGGATAATAATAGTATAGGGACGACGCACAGTGAAGCGAGTGTCTTATCTTAATGGGAAGTGAAGCAAGGGGACAAAGAGAATAAAAAGAGTATTAAAAAACACCAGGGATTATGAAGCTGTATTGGAAGGGAGCAGAGTATGAAAGATAACATTAGTCTCCCGAGTGGCGTCTCCCGAGTGGCGCAGTGGTCTAAGGCACTGCATGTCAGTGCTAGCTGTGCCACTAGAGATCCTGGTTCGAATCCAGGCTCTGTTGTAGCCGGCCGCGACCGGGAGACCCATGGGGCGGCGCGCAATTGGCCCAGCGTCGTCCAGGGTAGGGGAAGGAATGGCCGGCAGGGATGTAGCTCAGTTGATAGAGCATGGCGTTTGCAACGCCAGGGTTGTGGGTTCGATTCACACAGGGGGTATGAAAAAATAAATAATGTATGCACTAACTGTAAGTCGCTCTGGATAAGAGCGTCTGCTAAATGACTAAAATGTAATATGTACATGTAAATTAACTGAGGAATATAGGAGCTTGTAGCTGAGGTCACTACAGAAATATTACTGACACAATATCGTAACAGATAAACTGAACCAAACATTAAGCTACTGCAGCAATCAATTGTTAATGTTGTCAAGTTAGTTTTTAACCCTACGATAGAGGGGAAGGCAGAACGTTTGAGAATGATTTTTATTTGTTCTTTGGAGAGTTTCTAGGTGTTGATCTGTGGGTGTTAGCAACTGGGGTTTGCTGAATGTGAGAGAGCTGTAAGTGTCATAATGGGTTAAGTTTGGTGTACCCGGATCAATGGTTGCTCCGGTAAAGGAGAAGGATGTCAAAAGGGTGGTGAGTGTTACCGGTGGGATATGGATAGCTAGTTAGTGGTGTTAACTAGTAACGTTTAGATTGGTGACGTAACTTGCTCTGCGACCTTGAAGGAGTTGTTTGACTTGCTCTGCAAGGTCGCGCCTTTTGTTGAATGACGAGTAAGTTGCTTCAAGGGTGACTGTTGTTAATGTGTGCAGAGGGTATCTGATTCAAGCCCATGTAGGGAAGGAACCAAAACTGTTACATAGATGCTGTTGACATAGATCACTGGGTGAATTGATAAGATTATAGGAAAGAAATTGTCTTACCAACCCATGGCGGATAGGATAACATAGTAATTAAAGTTGCATCCCTGTGAATAGATGTTTTGTTTGTTTTCACTATAACTTAAAAATACTTTGTCATCTGCTAAAGTATCGTTAGATAGAAAGACAGCGGTAAAGGATAAAATAGATTGTAGAGGGTTTTCTGTGTTAAAAATAAAGTAGGTTAATTGGGAGATGAGAAATGTGGAATTGGATTGTTTAAGTAGACTGGTATTAAAATAATTATTTATAGTAAAGTCAATGAAAATATGTTATCATGTAGTAGTGGATTTAATAAACGGGTGAAAGAGAGTTGTGCAGGCTGTGCTATATCAGGATGTAAAGGACGCAGGGTAATGTGGAGCAGACATCTAGATAGTCGAATAAGGAACGTTCTTTGACAATTTGTAATTATTATTATTAAATTCTATAGTTTGTTTAAACACCAGTGAGTTATGCAGACAGTTAATTAATTCTAAAAACGATAATCTGTTTCTGGTACGTTGAACAATGGGAGATAGTTTTTACTATTAGGCTGATGGAGAAGTACACAATTTTTATAAGTTCTAGAAGTTATTAAACAATAGGTTGTTATTTTAAAACATCAATGCAACAAGTGGGGATGATTACATTACAAAAAAAGGGGTTATAGGTTTAGAGAGAAGGTGTAGTCAACTTAATGAAACGTGGTATGTTAAGGAAGGCGTAGGAGAAGGTCTCAGACAACTTTTTAATAGATGCTTGGATTATCATTGATTCTTTACGCGTAGTAAGTGATTATATTTGTGAATGTCTCAAATGGTACGTTTAGAGGGGTGACAGGAACAGTCTAAGGGGTATGTCATCCAGTAACGATACCATAACAATTTGATATGGGATAAAATGAAGCTGATTTTGGAGGTGATAATCATTGTGAGACTTAAAAGGAATGAGGTATAAAGAGTAATCATTTAAAAATACTAATTGTAAACTCTGAGAACCTTGAGTGGTTTTCCTCTTTTGAGAGATTTTATGTCATCTTCTTCTGGAGTAGTTATGAGGAATTAGATTGAAACAAACGATTATTGATGTGAGGTAGGACAGTGTATATCTGCATCATGTTTTGTGTGTAATTACTATTTTTGGATTGCTGATTATAACTGAATATTAACGAAATGTATACTTTCTCTTCCAGGAGAATGGGGATTTCCTTATCTCTCATTGGAATGTTTCCCAAGACTGTGGGCTAGGGGGAGCAGTTAGTTTTTGGCAGTCTTATAATAAGGTCATAAGAGGGAGCTACCAAATTAAATAAGGCCTGGCTATTTTTGTTTTATGTTTCCAATATGGTTTTTCAAATAACCACACACAACTAACCTATTATAATGGTTATATAGGCTTTTTATTTTTATTTTAGTGTGTTTTAACGGGTCAAAGATGGTACGTCTTAAAGGAACACACAGGGAACTTTCTGAAGTTTTGTTTTATGTGTGAGTTTGGGGTAAACACGTGATTTATTTTGAGAAGAAATGCAATGAGGACTTACTGTATACTTGGGATACAAAAATATTTTAAGAAATTTTTTGACTGTTGTTAATGATTTGTTTATACTATAGAATGTAACACTTATTTGAAGGGTTTGAATGACCTCTGAACTCTGTCCTGACGTTCTAGTGTGAATTGATCACCCATACTGGAAAGCCAAGAGGCATAGGATGAGGAATTTAAGGTAATTTATTATACAGAGTTGAGGGTAAATTATAATACTGATAATTATGAACAAGTTTATAATTTGGCAATAGTCATATATATGATTCGGACCATAATAAGGTAAGAGTGAGAGAGCTAGTTCTGAATGAGGAACACCTGGCGCTAGTCAAATGTTGATATTACTCGAATTACTTTATGGGATACAATTAAGTTAAGGTATTATCAAATGTTGTCATTTTAATTTCATTTATTATTTTGGTTTAACAGGCAATGTTGTTGTTTTGTTTTTGAACGCATGAATCACGATGTGAGTCATGTGTCCAAAAGGGGGGAAGTAATGCTCGCATTAGGATTTTTGGTAAATATGCTAATTGTATTAAGAATATGAGCAGTAGTAATTAATGTGTTATGGGTTAGATTAAATGTTTTAGGTGAAAATGTATTTGTGGTATAAGGCAGTATGTAGCGGAGGCCTGTCTATGAAACTAGTGACCTATAACAAGATGCAAAAATGTGCACTTCCTAATATCAAGGCTTCTACTGACTGACATGAAGACAGGGTATAGTAGCATATGGTGTCTCACCTAACAATGTTGCTAAGGGTGAAGGCTTCTCTGCCAAAACTAACAGGAGAATCTGTGCATTGTATGCACATGGGAGACTGGCGGTAAAGGATTAAAGAAGTCAGAGATGGACAAAACCTAGGTGGGGAGGTCAGTACTAGGTGTTGCTGGCTATCTCGATGGAGGGGAAAGTAGCAGAGAGAGATACCTGCATCTTTTGTCCCACTGTAGGAGTGTTCAAACCCAGAGGAGGAAGATGGCACCACCATTGCGGCGCATTGTTTTCTTTTGTGTCTATGTCTGTGTGTCTTTGCAGCAGGGACTCTCAACTTCCCTATTGGTACGCTGCCAGAAGGACACACTCCACAGAGCGATGTTGATAAATGGAGAAGGACTCTGCATGATCCTAGACCCTAGTGAAGGAAGAAGGGTCAGATCTAAAAGGACCATACATCGTCACCCAGTCTACACCAATAAATGAATGGATAGAGGGGAGATCGACCTGGTATCATGTAAACCACTGCAACAGACTACTACGAGGAAACCGACGACCTAGAGATGAGGGAGCTGAGGATGCTGGAGCCGACAAGGATCAGGTGATGAGAGACGATGGCAAGGGGAATGCTACTGATGAGCTATGTGTGATGGCTGATTCCATCGGCGGAGGGACAGACCTACAAGAACATCCAAGAACTTCAAGATCTTCCAGAATTTCAAGAATCACCTGACTGTCACATCATTCATTTCTCTGTTTGTGGAGGGTTTACCTAACAAAAATTGGGAAGTATATTAGAAATTGGTATTAAGAATAATTGGTAAAACATAATAATTTGTCATATAGTCAATGCTTATATGGATTTCTTGGATTAGGAATGAACTCAATTAAACTGTTATGTTATGTCTTCTATTGAGGTAAATACAGATGGTGTCTTGATTCATAGCAGGGATAATTTGGCCTAGAATGTTGTGAACCTTAAAAAGAAACAACCTCTGAACCGGCTGAAGATGAACATCAGAGGCGTTGAAGACGTTCCTGTACAGTACCACTTCTACCTGCAACCGGTGTACAACAGAAAATTATAATTATGGATATTTATACTATAATGTTAATAGAAGTGTACTTTCTGACAGTTGTAATGGGTGCTAAAGTTGAGGGTTTTAACTTTGAGTGATAGGACCAATGTGAATCACTAAGAATTGTCATTCTACATTTGGTTGAGTTAAGTAATTTGGTTTTGGTTATAATTTATAAGAGTGATTTAAGTAAATAATTAGTATGTATTAGTAACTAACTATTTTCAGTGAATGGTATTCCTTGTTCTATTGAGATAACTGTCTTATATAGATGTTATGGTTAAAACAGCGATACGTTATGATAACGTCTTAGGATACAACTATAAGATTTATTTTGAGTAAAAACTTTTGAATCTTACTGTTTGAAACATGTAAGTTAATGTGAGGATTGTGACTGAAATCATTAATGTGTTGATTATTAAGTTACCGTATTCAAATATTAGTCACTATTTGAAGTATTGGGAGGTATTGATATGGATGTTTAGAGTGGTACATATCTCAGTTGCTAGGCAAGAACTTAATTGGTTCCTATCATGGGGTTTTGGTATTTGAGACATAGGAATGTTTATGATATTTCCATTTGATCTGACCTTTGGTTGAATTCCTCAATCCTAAATAGTGCAAGGCTGTACTGATTTAACAGGGACTGAAACCAGAGTGTTGTCCTTTATATCTCTCCTCAGGCATATTAGGGGAACCGAGTCAGGGTTGAACAGAGTTGAACATTGTACCTATTAACAGTCATGGGTTTTCAAGCAATTGGGTGTGAAATGTCACTCATGGGACACTATGCAATTGATAATCGCATAGCATTGGATGCTATTACAGTAGATAAAGGGGGAATGTATGCGATTATAGGGGGAGATGCATGTTGTACATGCTTGCCATCAGAATAGGAAGGTATTGGGAATTTAATTAAAGTTATGGGAAATATTAGAGACATACAGGAAGGTATTAAGAGTACGAACAGAGATGCAAAGATTATGGGGGAATATGGTAATTTGAAAGCTGTTGAAGTCTTTTCAAGGTTGTTAGTGGTAATTCAATAGGAACATGGATGGCAAGACTGAAGTTATTTTTATTGGGATATATTCATTTGACTATATTATAATATCCATGTAACTTACAAATTGTCATGAATCAATGTATTTTCTGGAATGATGTCAAGAGGTTAGGAATTCATTTGAATGTTTGGCTCAAGTAATGTTATTTCTGTGGCATTTCACTTACAACATCAAAATAATGAAAAGGGTGAATTGATATAACGAGTTTTGATACAGGATGTATTACATTTACATTACATTTTAATCATTTAGCAGACGCTCTTATCCAGAGCGACTTACAGGAGCAATTAGGGTTAAGTGCCTTGCTCAAGGGCACATTAACGTCATTTAGCAGACGCTCTTAGCCAGAGCGACTCACAAATTGGTGCGTTCACCCTATAGCCAGTGGGATAACCACTTTACAATTTGGGGGGGTTAGAAGGATTACTTTATCCTATCCCAGGTATTCCTTAAAGAGGTGGGGTTTCAAATGTCTCCGGAAGGTGGTGAGTGACTCCGCTGTCCTGGCGTCGTGAGGGAGCTTGTTCCACCATTGGGGTGCCAGAGCAGCGAACAGTTTTGACTGGGCTGAGCGGGAGCTATGCTTCCGCAGAGGAAGGGGAGCCAGCAGGCCGGAGGTGGATGAACGCAATGCCCTCGTTTGGGTGTAGGGACTGATCAGAGCCTGAAGGTACAGAGGTGCCGTTCCCCTCACTGCTCCATAGGCAAGCACCATGGTCTTGTAGCGGATGCGAGCTTCAACTGGAAGCCAGTGGAGTGTGCGGAGGAGGGGGGTGACGTGAGAGAACTTGGGAAGGTTGAACATCAGACGGGCTGCGGCATTCTGGATGAGTTGTAGGGGTTTAATGGCACAGGCAGGGAGGCCAGCCAACAGCGAGTTGCAGTAGTCCAGACGGGAGATGACAAGTGCCTGGATTAGGACCTGTGCCGCTTCCTGTGTAAGGCAGGGTCGTACTCTCCGAATGTTGTAGAGCATGAACCTGCAGGAGCGGGTCACCGCCTTGATGTTGGCGGAGAACGACAGGGTGTTGTCCAGGGTCACGCCTAGGCTCTTCGCACTCTGGGAGGAGGACACAGCGGAGTTGTCAACCGTGATGGCGAGATCACGGAACGGGCAGTCCTTCCCCGGGAGGAAGAGCAGCTCCGTCTTGCCAGGGTTCAGCTTGAGGTGGTGATCCGTCATCCATACTGATATGTCTGCCAGACATGCAGAGATGCGATTCGCCACCTGGTTATCAGAAGGGGGAAAGGAGAAGATTAGTTGTGTATCGTCAGCGTAGCAATGATAGGAAAGGCCATGTGAGGATATGACAGAGCCAAGTGACTTGGTGTATAGGGGAGAAAAGGAGAGGGCCTAGAACTGAGCCCTGGGGGACACCAGTGGTGAGAGCACGTGGTGCGGAGACAGCTTCGCCACGCCACTTGGTAGGAGCGACCGGTCAGGTAGGACGCAATCCAGGAGTGAGCCGCGCCGGAGATGCCCAGCTCGGAGAGGGTGGAGAGGAGGATCTGATGGTTCACAGTATCAAAGGCAGCAGACAGGTCTAGAAGGACAAGAGCAGAGGAGAGAGAGTTAGCTTTAGCAGTGCGGAGAGTCTCCGTGACACAGAGAAGAGCAGTCTCAGTTGAATGACCAGTCCTGAAACCTGATTGGTTTGGATCAAGAAGGTCATTCTGAGAGAGATAGCAAGAGAGTTGGCTAAAGATGGCACGCTCAATAGTTTTGGAATGAAAAGAAAGAAGGGATACTGGTCTGTAGTTGTTGACATCAGTGGGGTCGAGTGTTGGTTTTTTGAGAAGGGGAGCAACTCTCGCTCTCTTGAAGACGGAAGGGACATGGCCAGCGGTCAAGGATGAGTTGATCAGCGAGGTGAGGTAGGGGAGAAGGTCACCGGAGATGGTCTGGAGAAGGGAGGAGGGGATGGGGTCAAGCGGGCAGGTTGTTGGGCGGCCTGCAGTCACAAGTCGCAGGATTTTATCTGGAGAGAGAGGGGAGAAAGAAGTCAAAGCATAGGGTAGGGCAGTGTGAGCAGGACCAGCAGTGTCATTAGACTTAACAAACGAGGATCGGATGTCGTCAACCTTCTTTTCAAAGTGGTTGACGAAGTCATCCACAGAGAGAGAGGAGGGGGGAGGATTCAGGAGGGAGGAAAATGTGGCAAAGAGCTTCCTAGGGTTAGAGGCAGATGCTTGGAATTTAGAGTGGTAGAAGGTGGCCTTAGCAGCAGAAACAGATGAAGAAAATGTAGAGAGGAGGGAGTGAAAAGATGCCAGGTCGGCAGGGAGTTTAGTTTTCTTCCATTTCCGCTCCGCTGCCCGGAGCTCTGTTCTGTGAGCTCGCAATGAGTCATCAAGCCACGGAGCTGGAGGGGAGGACCGAGCCGGCCGGGAGGATAGGGGACACAGAGAGTCAAAGGATGCAGAAAGGGAGGAGAGGAGGGTTGAGGAGAGGGAAGAGATGATAGGATGGAAGAGGAGAGAGTAGTGGGAGAGAGAGAGCGAAGGTTGCGGCGGCGCATTACCATCTGTGTAGGGGCAGAGTGAGTAGTGTGGGAGGAGAGCGAGAGAGAAAAGGAAACAAAGTAGTGGTCGGAGACATGGAGGGAGTTGCAGTGAGATTAGTAGAGGAGCAGCATCTAGTGAAGATGAGGTCAAGCGTATTGCCTGCCTTGTGAGTAGGGGGGACGGTGAGAGGGTGAGGTCAAAAGAGGAGAGGAGTGGAAAGAAGGAGGCAGAGAGAAATGAGTCAAATGTGGACATAGGGAGGTTGAAATCCCCCAAAACTGTGAGGGGTGAGCCATCCTCAGGGAAGGAACTTATCAAGGCGTCAAGCTCATTGATGAACTCTCCAAGGGAACCTGGAGGGCGATAGATGACAAGGATATTAAGCTTAAATGGGCTAGTGACTGTGACAGCATGGAATTAAAATGAGGAGATAGACAGATAGGTTAGGGGAAAAACTGAGAATGTCCACTTGGGAGAGATGAGGATTCCTGTACCACCACCCCTCTGACCAGATGCTCTCGGGGTATGCGAGAACACATGGTCAGACGAGGAGAGAGCAGTAGGAGTAGCAGTGTTTTCAGTGGTGATCCATGTTTCCGTCAGCGCCAGGAAGTCGAGGGACTGGAGGTTGGCATAGGCTGGGATGAAGTCAGCTTTGTTGGCAGCAGAACGGCAGTTCCAGAGGCTGCCCGCGACCTGGAACTCCACGTGGGTGGTGCGTGCAGGGACCACCAGGTTAGAGAGGCAGCAGCCACGCGGTGTGGTGCGTTTGTGTAGCCTGTGCAGAGAGGAGAGAACAGGGATAGGCAGAGGCATAGTTGACAGGCTGTAGCAAATGGCTACAAAAATGCAGAGGAGATCGGAATGAGATGAGCTAAGCATCTGGGAGAGGAGAGAGCAGGGCCTCCCTCACCAAAAACTTCTACCTCAGAAACTAAAATTGTTTCACTGAACCACCCGAACAAAAACTCTCCCAACTTCCACCTTTAGAAATCAGAATTGTTGTGAACCACAGCGGTTCAATGTTTAAAGGAATAGACTCAACCCACTTTATTCAGCTAGCTAACTATGACACCATAGCTAACTAGCAAGCTAGCATCCAATAACAATAACACACCGTTTAGCACCAACACTTGGTCACAACAAACCACCAATAGTGTGATAACACACTAAACAGATCATTCGTGTCTGTGTCAAGTTCCTTTCATGACGCAGCAATGATTAGACGTTGGCTAGCTAGGACAAGTATATTGTATTTAGCTACTACCGTACAGTTAGCTGGTCGTGTTGGGTAGCTAGCAATGGCCACTGTGTTGACTTTGTTTGAAGAACGGCTAGCTAGCTAGCTTCGTGCTACACCCGGCACACAATGGCTACTGTGTTGACTCTGACTCTGTTCGAAAAACGGCTAGTTAGCTCGCTTCGTGCTACAGCCGGCACGGCCGAAGACACTGCCAAGACACACCAATAGTGTGATAACACACTAAACAGATCATTCGTGTCTGTGTCAAGTTCCTTTCATGACGCAGCAATGATTAAACGTTGGCTAGCTAGGACAAGTATATTGTAGTTAGCTACTACAGTACAGTTAGCTGGTCGTGTTGGGTAGCTAGCAATGGCCACTGTGTTGACTTTGTTTGAAGAACGGCTAGCTAGCTAGATTCGTGCTACACCCGGCACACAATGGCTACTGTGTTGACTCTGACTCTGTTCGAAAAACAGCTAGTTAGCTCGCTTCGTGCTACAGCCGGCACGGCCGAAGACACTGCCAAGACACAGTAAGTACCCACAACAACCCACGATGCCTAGCTATGACGCCGTAGCTAACTAGCAAGCTAGCATCCATTAACACACAATTTAGCACCAATACTTGGTTACAACAAACTGCCAAGAGTGTGTTAGCACACTAAACAGATAATTCATGTCCGTGTCTAGTTCCTTTCATAACGCATAACGCAGCAAAAAATTAAACGTTGGCTAGCAGCACATTAACATTGGAAACAGCTCTCCAGCGTTGCTAATCGTTACCAGTAGCTACCCGCTAGCTAGCTAGCCTCGTGCTTCGATACTAACCTACAATTACCTACGGAAACCTACAATAACAACAATACTAACCTATAATAAATACAATACCTAACTACAGCTAACTACCTACCTACGATCTAATACATGGTTATTACACAGAGCCCTGACCTCAACCCCATCGAACACCTTTGGAATGAATTGGAACGCCGACTGTGAGTCAGGCCTAATCGCCCCACATTAGTGCCCGACCTCACTAATGCTCTTGTGGCTGAAATAGGGAGAGACAATTCTATAGCTACACAGTATTAATGTATGTTAACTCATAAGCTGCATGTGGGACAGAGGACAAGGACACGCCATGTGTTATTGGTGTCACGAGTGAGTAACAGAAGGTCTGTGTGCCAAGATAGATTGGGGGCCACTTGTGATAATCTTAGAAGGTGTACGTGATGGAATGGCCTGGCTAGGGTGACACACAATACCAAGTATGTGGATGCTATTGTAGTAGATGAGTGACACTCAATGATGGTTGGCAGATGCGGGAAGAAGCAGCTCGGAGAGCATTATATAAAGTGAGAGATTTTCTATAGAAGTCATTCAGATGGCAGAAGGCTACGTCCGTACCGCCTGTCATTGAATCCATTATTGTAACCATTAAATAATGACTGAATCAACTCCCCATATGAGTGTTGACTACTCTCTTACATCATGAACTTCTCGATACCAGAAACTCATCATAACACACACCCACACACTCACACACACGCACACACACGTACGCACACACACGCACACACACACACAAAACTGTCAATTGGCTGACAGCTCATCCATGTGCTTTCGGTATACTAAGGTGGTGCATCCTGTGCTGTGTAGCTATAGAATTGTCTCTCCAGTCCAGTCTACTGTAAGCTCTGTAACACACAGCTGACAGGTATGATGTCCCACACATGAGAGATCTCAGACAGACTGTTAATAACAACTCTCCCCTGTAACAAGCTATCTGAAAACCTGACCATTACATTTTCACTGTAATGCCGCTACAGTCTTCTCCACTTATGATACATTTGCCTCAGAAACTTGACCAAAGATCACTTGAATTGCTTTTAACTAAAGTAGTTATAGCTGAAAGAAATTAGGGAGTTATCACTTCAAGGCCACTTTGACAGACTAACGGAAGCTGAAGAACAGAGGCACATCCAGGTACTTTCCGCAGGTGATGGAGTTGTAGGTGAATTCATGGAAAAATAAAAAGGAAAACGCCGCACAATGCTGCTCATGCTCCCAGGTGATATTTATTTATAACAACGTTTCCACCCTTAGGTCTTCATCAGGCATCCATATCCCAGATGGGGGAGGAAGATCCTATATATAGGGGCAATACTCAGTGACATCACTTCCTGAAACAGGAGTAAAAAATATATAACATAGGTTCGCAATATCAACATTCAATGTATCAAAATATATGACCATACAAAAGGAATGTGATCAATATTTACAGTAATATTTATATATATACACAATATTAAATTAGGGCTTTGACAGATTCCATTCCTATCGTCTGTATATTCTAGCATACCCACCCAAATATGGTGTCCATAATAGGACAGCCTCAGAGTCACAAGATGGTGAGTTGGTGTCAGAAGAACTCCTTGTGACTGTGAGGCTGTCCTAATATGGACACAATAGGAGAGATACTGTATCAGAACCAGGTAGCGCCTAAGCAATTAACTTTGTAACTTGAAGCAGTACTCTTCAACAATCTGACCCCTGACCTGACAGGATAGGATGAGCAGACCAATTTAATTGAAGTCTGAACCAATGTAACAACCATTAGTGTTTTAATAGACCTTTCCAATCACAGTCCCTGTCATCCCATATACGGGTTGAAAATGTCAGATTTTGTCATTGATAAGGGCCTTAATTGGAACGCAGTGGCTATACAGTAACATGTTAGAAATTATGTCAGAGCTCAGGTTCTCCGCTTCACAGCGCTATATGGGTTATGACTGCCAGACTTTATAAACTTGAACACAGCACGCAACAAGAAGATGCCCCCATCCCTTCTGGCAATTTAGCTACTTTTGCACATTTGTTGTTGTCTGAGTGAGGAAAATGCTGTAAATCGAGAGAAGTTTATGTGTTCTGAAAGATCAGACATTGAGGATTATAATAAATACCGCCTTGATGTCATACAAGCAAACCACACACCCATGTGCACTTCTAATTTCCATATTTGAAAACTCATGTCATTTCCAGTATCAACGTTTATGATCGCTATGTTTGATCCACAATTACAAGGATTACATGCCTCATACCCTGGGTTGTCCTGAACAGAATGAGCTTATGTTTGTCGTATATGTATAAATTTGCCGCGGAACACGCACTTGAATGCACTCATGATGACTCCATTCTATGTGCACCAAAATTACAATCTGTCTTGCGACTTGTGACGGCCGGCCGCCCAACAACCTGCCCGCTTGACCCTATCCCCTCCTCTATTCTCCAGACTATTTCCGGAGACCTTCTCCCTTACCTCACCTCGCTCATCAACTCATCCTTGACCGCTGGCTATGTCCCTTCCGTCTTCAAGAGAGCGAGAGTTGCACCCCTCCTCAAAAAATCTACCCTCGATCCCTCCGATATCAACAACTACAGACCAGTATCCCTTCTTTCTTTTCTCTCCAAAACTCTTGAGCGTGCCGTCTCTAGCCAACTCTCCTGCTATCTCTCTTAGAATGACCTTCTTGATCCAAACCAGTCAGGTTTCAAGACTGGTCATTCAACTGAGACTGCTCTTCTCTGTGTCACGGAGGCTCTCCACACTGCTAAAGCTAAATCTCTCTCCTCTGCTGTTATCCTTCTAGACCTATATGCTGCCTTTGATACTGTGATTTTGATCCTCCTCTCCACCCTCTCCGAGTTGGGCATCTCCGGCGCTGCTCACTCTTGGATTGCATCCTACCTGACAGGTCGCTCCTACCAGGTAGCATGGCGAGAATCTGTCTCCGCACCATGTGCTCTCACCCCTGATGTCCCCCAGGGCTCAGTTCTAGGCCCTCACCTATTCTCTCTATACACCAAGTCACTTGGCTCTGTCATATCCTCACATGGTCTCTCCTATCATTGCTATGCAGACGACATACAATTAATTTAACCAGGTGGCGAATCGCATCTCTGCATGTCTGGCGGACATATCAGTGTGGATGTCGGATCACCACCTCAAGCTGAACCTCGACAAGACGGAGCTGCTCTTCCTCCCGGGGAAGGACTGCCCGCTCCATGATCTCGCCATCACGGTTGACAACTCCATTGTGTCCTCCTCCCAGAGTGCAAGGAACCTTGGCGTGACCCTTGACAACACCCTGTCGTTCTCTGCTAACATCAAAGCGGTGACCCGATCCTGCAGGTTCATGCTCTACAACATTCGCAGAGTACGACCCTACCTTACACAGAAAGCGGCACAGGTCCTAATCCAGGCACTTGTCATCTCCCGACTGGATTACTGCAACTCGCTCATGGCTGGGCTCCCTGCCTGTGCCATTAAACCCCTTCAACTTATCCAGAACGCTGCAGCCCGTCTGGTGTTCAACCTTCCCAAGTTCTCTCATGTCACCCCGCTCCTCCGCACACTCCACTGGCTTCCAGTTGAGGCTCGCATCTACTACAAAACCATGGTGCTTGCCTATGGAGCTGTGAGGGGAACGGCACCTCCTTACCTTCAGGCTCTGATCAGACCCTACACCCAAACAAGGGCACTACGTTCATCCACCTCTGGCCTGCTAGCCCCCCTACCTCTACGGAAGCACAGTTCCCGCTCAGCCCAGTCAAAGCTATTCGCTGCTCTGGCACCCCAATGGTAGAACAAGCTCCCCCACGACGCCAGGACAGCGGTCACTGACCACCTTCCCGGAGACACTTGAAACCCTACCTCTTTAAGGAATACCTGGAATAGTATAACAGTAATCCTTCTACCCCCCCATCCCCTCATAAAAAATAAATAATAATTAAAACATTTAAAAGGGTGGTTGTCCCACTGGCTATCCTAAGTTGAATGCACCAATTTGTAAGTCGCTCTGGATAAGAGCGTCTGCTAAATGACTTAAATGTTAAATGTTTTGAAATCCTAACACTGTAAGATCTTAATGTTGCTAGCCATGTTGGCAATAGAATAAGCTTTCAAATGATGCCAGCCTGACCCAGTTGACGATTTATAATGCAACGTTTTTGGATTGTGTAAACAACAACAGTAATTGTTTAATGGTGGGGATACAGGGCTGTGGTCCAAACAAAAAACACAAGTGTGCTTGCTTCAGTTCCTGAATGGCAAAGCTAGGCTAAAAAGGCCATGCCTGTGCACGTGACTTTCCCCACAGACCCATTAGGTTTCTCCCCTTCTCAGCTGTCTGTCACAGCCTCTTGGTTTACACCAATCAGAGTGCCCGAATGCATGTTTGGACTCTGACCCCTCCCACTCCAGGTCAGAGTGGCTATTGTTGTCAGCAGATGAAGACGCAAGTTTGGCTGGCGACCAAGTTATCAGTGTGTTTCTTTTAGAAGTGAGTTGTGGGGTTTATTATCGGGAGGGTTAATGCTACGTTATGGTGATTGACTGCAAGCAATTACCTTAGGCCTAATTACCTCGTTACATCTGTAGCTGTATAGTACTGCTGCAGCTTATATATATTTCAGATACTCCATCTGCATGTTGTTTATAAGTGCCTGTATTGCATTGAATGCATGAGTGTTTTGCAGCAGACGTTATTATTTAGAGATGGTTAATTCTAATAGCCTGTATGCGCACTTTACCGCTGCGTTTTCATAGTTCGCACTACTGTTAAGCCATGGCTAGAGATTCTAGAAGTTTCATAGACTGTCCTAGGCGCTCCCGCATGTGCAGTAAGATTTATGACTCTGCTGCACCAGACACAGATCAGATAAGATCTCCACCAGTCCTGAGAGAGGTCCATAAATCTCACCTGTCTAAGTAATTAGTTCTCTCTCTCTCCAGCGAGATGTTTATACATATACTGCTGTTGATGTGTATGCTGTTATGTGAATATCCCTGTATAGATGCTATGCCATTTTTTCTTATTGGGCACAAAATAATCTGAAACACAATCAAAACGAACGAAATGCATCCAGTCACAAGCTTGATGTAGTCGTTGCGTGCTAGAAATATGGGACCAAATACTAAACTTTTGGCTACTTTATTTATAAGAATCTTAAGGGGTGTTAATAATTTAGACCCCTACTTTTTTGATGAAAACAATGTTAAACAAAATCTTTATATAAAATATAATTTCCCAATTTTTTGGAGCATACAATATAGCTCAGTATTTGAATAATTTATTTTATACAGTTACTATTGCTCAACTTAATCAAGGGTGTCAATAATTTCGGACCCCACTGTATATCTACAATGTAGTGTATGTAGGTGAATTGAAAACATTCAGGGCCCCAAACTGTACAAGTGTACAAAGTTTCATGCTTTTAAAAAAAGTAAACATTATTTTCACATATTGCCTGGACTATTACAAGTTTAATCTGTACCGTATGATCCAAACGTAGATCAAAAAATTTGAAGGAACAGATTTAAGACTTACTGTAAGACTGTACCATGTGTCAGAGCTGGGTAAAAATATCAAAATTGTCTCAAAATGGAACAGCAATCATAGAGTCCCAGATTCCATGAAGCCATCCCATGATTATGCAACGAAACATCAGAGAGATGTAAACCATACCGGCATGCTCCCTTATCCACATCGCACAAATCATCGGTCTTGTAAGCATAAAAATGCTTTCAATCTGTTTGGCTTTGGCAGTGCATTTATAAGACACTCACTTAACCTGGTACATTGACATCCTGTCAGTGAAGAGCCAATAGTTTCTCCACTTGGTAATGAACCAGTGGCCTCCGACAATTAGGATGTTCACAGTGCCAAAGGATCATCGCAAAACTCCCAGGGCTTCAAACTCCTTGTGTGCATGAAATCAATTTTCATGGCTATGTCTTTTATCTGTCACAGTAATATGTAGGAGTCATTCAATCGCCATGTCTCTCCCTTTTTCAGCTCAGTGAGCAATTTCAGCCCATAAAAGTTTCTTTATGCAATTCTATTTCTACCAAAATAAGTTCCTGTGCATTGGAACTTTCTAATATTGTACTTCCTCGAGAGACCACTTTCTCACTGTGTGTGTTGGTTTCACAATGCCCATGTAAAAGGATGGAATAAAGACACTAGTTAACAAACAAGTAGCAGCACCTCAGCTGTTGTTGTAGTACATCCCTACACTCTACAGCACATGCTCAATAAGTCATTCATTTGTAATAGTGGCTATAGGTGACAATGACCAGGCGTTATCATGTGTGGCAGGTAGTGTGGGGCCAAACGGTTGCTAAGCACATCATTTCATGGTCAGTCTTCCTGGAGCATGTTTCTCTCCATCTCACTGATGACTGCGACAGATTGGTTCCATTGATTTGATCATTTATCTTGAGCTCATAGACAAATGGGTTAGGAAATAAGTAAAATACAATTCTGTTTGTCGGATTGCTTCGTAAACAACAGGTAACAGTGAAATGCTTACTTACGGGTCCTTTTACAACAATGCAGAGTTAAAGATAAAAAATACGAAATAGAAATAGTAACACAAAGAATAAATACACAATGAATAATGAATAACAATAACGAGTAAAAAAAATAACATGGCTATATACAGGGAGTACTAGTACTGAGTCAATGTGCAGGGGTATGAGGTAATAACATGGATATATACAGGGAGTACCAGTACTGAGTCAATGTGCAGGGGTATGAGGTAATAACATGGCTATATATAGGGAGTACCGGTACTGAGTCAATGTGCAGGGGTATGAGGTAATAACATGGCTATATACAGGGAGTACCAGTACTGAATCAATGTGCAGGGGTATGAGGTAATAACATGGCTATATACAGGGAGTACCAGTACTGAATCAATGTGCAGGGGTATGAGGTAATAACATGGCTATATACAGGGAGTACCAGTACTGAGTCGATGTGCAGGGGTACGAGGTAATAACATGGCTATGTACAGGGAGTACCAGTACTGAGTCGATGTGCAGGGGTACGAGGTAATTGAGGTAGCTATGTACATGTAGGTAGGGGTAAAGTTACTAGACAACAGAGTAGATTATAGACAGAGCTGTGGTGAGGGTGTGTGTGGCGTCAGTATGCATGTGTGCGCATGTTATGTGTGCGTGGGCGTATGTAGTGTGTGTGTGTGTGTGTGTGTGTGTTGGGGTGTCAGTGTAAGTATGTTTGAGTGTGTGGGTAGTGTCCAGTGTGTGTGCATAGAGTCAGTGCAAGAGAGTTGGTAAAAAAAAAAGATAAATGCAGGTAGTCTGGGTAGCCATTTGATTGGCTATTTAGCAGTCTTGTTTAGAAGTCTTATGGCTTGGGGGTAGAAGCTGTTCAGGTTTCTATTGGTAGTGCTTGCCGTGCGGTAGCAGAGAGAACTTGGGTGGCTGGATTCTTTGACAATTTTGGGGGGGTCTTCCTCTGACACTACCTGGTATAGAGGTCCTCGATGGCAGGGAGCTCAGCCCCAGTAATGTACTAGGCCGTACTCACTGCCCTCTGTAGCAACTTGCGGTCAGGTGCCTTGCAGTTGCCATAGCAAGCGGTGATGCAGCCAGTCAAGATGCTCTCAATGGTGCAAATGTATAAAGTTTTGAGGATCTAAGGACCCATGCCAAATCTTTTCAGCCTCCTGAGTGAGAAGAGGTGATGTCATGACCTTTTCACAACTGTGTGGGTGTGTGGACAATGTTAATTCCTTAGTGATGTGGACACCGAGGAACTTGAAGCTCTCGACCCCCCCCACACTGCCAAGTCTCTGACCTACTCCCTGTAGGCTGTTTCATCGTCATCGGTGATCAGGCCTACCACCGTCGTGTCTTTGGTGTGGTAGTGGGTGAGGGGGTGGCTCGGGTTTCTTTTGAGCGTGTAAGTAGTATATCAAGGGTTAAACAAAATGTTTTATTAAAAACATAGCTTACCATGCAGTCTACTGGAGTATGTAACTGACCCTTAGGAATGAGCAAAATAAACCAATGCACACTGCAAGTTACAACTATACAATAATTTTTGTCAACTCACCCAAGCATCAGAGTTGTCTCTCTTTCTGTACCTAACTTCCTCCCTCAGGCCATTTAGAACAAAAGAACCCATCTGAGGGAGGACATTTAAATCCTTCCTTCCTTCAATCTCATCCCCTTGAGTCCACGACACTACACCACTATGATCACTAAACCAGTTCTGTAATGTGAAGCGATGCCAGACTTTGTGAGGCAGCAATCAAGCTGTCAGTGGCAAACTGGATTCTTTTCACAACGAGGACCAGTATACTGTGCAGTGTGCAGATAGTCTTGGGTGATGCTTAACCTTTCAGTAGAGAAGCTGGTGCCCCCTGGAGAGAATGTCTTTGATGCTGAGCACTGTCTCCAGAGAATGTCTTCTCTAATTGCCTCAGAGATCCATCTCCCTCTACCTCCCCCTTCATCCCTCCACTTCTCACCAACCTATGAGCCGTCCTGGTGTCCACTTAATTTCATTTCAAGGTGTAGTTTGATGGGAAAGCATTTGAACAGCCAGCAACTAATGACTACTAGAAATACAGAATGTCCTGCCACAGCACAGAAAGTAGTCACACGCCCTGACAATACCCACCTTAATGTCAAAGTGAATTGGATTTTTTTACACATTAATTAAAAATGAAAAGTGAAATTTCTTGAGTCAATAAATATTTAACCCCTTCGTTATGGCAAGCCCAAATAAGTTCAGGAGTAATCATTTGCTTAACAAGTCACTTAATAAGTTGCATAGACTCACTCTGTGTGCTATAACAGTATTTAACCACTTAGAGTCGATGTCCGCGCCCCCACATGAATCTAATTAGCATAATACAACATTTTTAGCTAAATATATGTTTTATTGCATGGGCTGAAGGTAACCCGGTACCAGTTAAAAAATATTATGGAAGTATACACTGAGTGAACAAAACATTAGAAACAGCTGCTCTGTCCATGACATAGACTGACCTCTGAGTATCCAGTTGAAAGCTATGATCCCTTATTGATGTCACCTGTTAAATCCACTTCAATCAGTGTTGATGAAGGGAAGGAGACAGGATACATTTTTAAGCCTTGAGACAATTGAGACATGGATTGTATATGTGTGCCATTCAGAGGGTGAATGGACAAGACAAAATATTTAGGTACCTGCCTCCCGAGTGGCGCAGCGGTCTAAGGCCTCAAGCCACAGTGCTTGAGGCGTCACTACAGACCTGGGTTCGATCCCAGGCTGTGTCACAACCGGCCGTCACCGGGAGTCCCATAGAGCGGCGCACAATTGGCCCAGCGTCGTCTGGGTTAGGGGAGGGTTTGGCTGGTGGGGCTTTACTTGGCTCATCGCGCTCTAGCGACTCCTTGTGGCAGGCCAGGCGCCTGCAGGCTGACTTCGGCCGTCAGTTGACCAGTGTTTCGTCAGACACATTGGTGCGGCTGGCGGCCGGGTGTTAAGAAGCGCGGTTAGGCGGGTCTGTTTCGGAGGACGCATGTCTCGACCTTCACCTCTCCCGAGGCCGTTGGGGAGTTGCAGCAATGAGACAAGATCGGAATTGGATATCACGAAATTGGGGAGAAAAAATTATAATAATGATTTAGGTGCCTTTGAATGGGGTATGGTAGTAGGTGCCTGTTTCCTGTGTGTATCAAGAGTGGTCCACCACCCAAAGGACATCCAGCCAACTTTACACAACTGTGGGAAGCTTTCAACACCTTGTAGAGCCCATGCGCCGATTAATTGAAGCTGTTGTGAGGGCAAAAGGGGGTGCAACTCAATATTAGGAAGGTGTTCCTAATGTTTTGTATACTCAGTGTATATGGAAGTAGTTTAGTGCCAATTTATTTTATATATATACAGTACCAGTCAAAGGTTTGGACACACCTACTCATTCAAGGGTTTGTTCTTTATTTTTACTATTTTCTACATTGTAGAATAATAGTGAAGACATAAAAACTATGAAATAACACATATGTAATCATGTAGTAACCAAAAAAGTGTTATATTTGAGATTCTTCAAAGTAGCCACCCTTTGCCTTGATGACAGCTTTGCACACTCTTGGTATTCTCTCAGCTTCATCTGCAATACTTTTCCAACAGTCTTGAAGGAGTTCCAACATATGCTGAGCACTTGTTGGCTGCTTTTCCTTCACTCTGCGGTCCAACTCATCCCAAACCATCTCAATTGGGTTGAGGTCGGGTGATTGTGGAGGCCAGGTCAGCAATCCATCACTTTCCTTCTTGGTAAAATAGCCCTTACACAGTCTGGAGGTGTGTTGGGTCATTGTCCTGTTGAATAACATATGATAGTCCCACTAAGCGCAAACCAGATGGGATGGCGTATCGCTGCAGAATGCTGTGGTAGCCATGCTGGTTAAGTGTGCCTTGAATTCTAAATAAATCACTGACAGTGTCACCAGCAAAGCACCCCCACACGTACACACCTTCCCTCCATGCTTCACCATGGGAACCACACATGCAGCGATCATCCGTTCACCTACACGGCGGTTGGAACCAAAAATCTCCAATTTGGACGCGTCAGACCAAAGGACTGATTTCCACCAGTCTAATGTCCATTGCTCGTGTTTCTTGGCCCAAGCAAGTCTCTTCTTATTATTGGTGTCCTTTAGTAGTGGTGTCTTTGCAGCAATTCGACCATGAAGGCCTGATTCACACAGTCTCCTCTGAACAGTTGATGTTGAGATGTGTCTGTTACTTGAACTCTGTGAAGCATTTATTTGGGCTGCAATCTGAGGGGCAGTTAACTCTAATGAACTTATCCTCTGCAGCAGAGGTAACTCTGGGTCTTCCTTTTCTGTGGCGGTCCTCATGAGAGCCAGTTTCATCATAGTGCTTGATGGTTTTTGCGACTGCACTTGAAGAAACTTTCAAAGGTCTTGACATTTTCCAGATTGACTGACCTTCATGTCTTAAAGTAATGATGGACTGTCATTTCTCTTTGCTTATTTGAGCTGTTCTTGCCATAATATGGACTTGGTCTTTTACCAAATTGGGCTATTTTCTGTATACCACCCCTACCTTGTCACAACACAACTGATTGGCTCAAACGCATTAAGAAGGAAAGAAATTCCACAAATTAACTTTTAACAAGACACACCTGTTAATTAAAATGCATTTCAGGTGACTATCTCATGAAGCTGGTAGAGAGAATGCCAAGAGTGTGCAAAGCTGTCATCAAAGCAAAGGGTGGCTACTTTGAAGAATCTCAAATATAACACTTTTTTGGTTACTACATGATTACATATGTGTTATTTCATAGTTTTGATGTAGTCACTATTATTCTACAATGTAGAAAATAGTAAAAATAAATAAAACACCTGGAATGAGTAGGTGTGTCCAAACCTTTGACTGGTACTGTGTATTTTGTGGGGGGGATACCTAAAAGAGTCCTAAAATTCTAAATCCAATAGCTAAATGTTCCTTGGTATGACCATCTTAAAGCAATTCCATATATTAGCTTAACCAATTATTATTTACACATTGGATGGTGGATTCAATACACCCAGTCACTACAAAGATACAGTCGTCCTTCCTAACTCAGTTGCCGGAGAGGAAGGAAAACGCTCAGGGATTTCACCAGGAGGCCAATGGTGACTTTAAAACAGTTACAGAGTTTGATGGCTGTGATAGGAGAAAATTTAGGATGGATCAACAACATTGTAGTTACTCCACAATACTAACCTAATTGATAGAGGGAAAATAAGGAAGCCTGTACAGAATAAAAACTTTCCAAAACATGCATTATATTTGCAACAAAGCACTAAAGTAATACTGCAAATAAATGTGGCAAAGCAATTCACTTTTTGTCCTAAATACAAAGTGTTATGTTTGGGGCAAATCCAATACAACACATTACTAAGTACCAGTCTCCATATTTTCAAGCATGGTGGTGGTTGCATCATATTATGGGTATGTTGTAATCATTAAGGACTGGGGAGTTTTTCAGGATAAAAAAAGAAAGCGCAAAGAAAATTCTCGAGGAAAATCTGGTTCAGACTGCTTTCCACCAGACACTGGGAGATGAATTCACCTTTCAGCAGGACAATAACCTAAAAGACCAAATATACACTGCAGTTGCTTACCAAGAACACAGTGAATGTTCCTTAGTGGCCTTGTTACAGTTTTGACTTAAATCTACTTGAAAATCTATGGCAAGACCCAATTTGACAGACCTTGAAGAATTTTTTAAAGAATAATGGGCAAACGTTGTAAAATCCAGGTGTGAAAAGCTCTTAGAGACTTACCAAGAAATACTCACAGCTGTAATCACTGCCAAAGGTGATTCTACAAAGTGTTGACTCAGGGGTGTGAATAATTAAGTAAATTAGATATTTCTGTATTTCTTATTCAATAAATTTGCAAGGTGAGATTTTTTTTCTAGATTTAATCCATTTAGAATTCAGGCTGTAACATAACAAAATGTGGAATAAGTCAAGGCGTATGAATACTTTCTGAAGGCACTGTACACATGAATCCGCAACACTAACTGCACATACACATGAATCCGTAATTGCTTCAACATTCATTTTTCAACTCTGACTTTTAAGAAGCGAGCAAGCAATAATCAGACAGTCAGTTGTGACTAATTAAAATAATGTGGGGGTCTTTAAGATGTGCAGTAAAGGTAATTAAGTCACTCCACTCGTCCACACAGAGCTGTGTTTTCAATCACGATCACTGAACTTAATTTAATTTTCTCACGTTGACTCGTCAAGACTGATGTACGACAACTAATTAACATTTAATGAAAGGGATCCTCTTTGAACCCCTGGTTTTATATTGAAATAATATTCAAATATAATTACGGCACCCTCACACCTTTCTAGTGTCACGCAGTACAAAACTTTTTCTTTTTTTTGGGGTGACAAACTCATTCCTAACCCCCATTTTCTGTTAGTTGAATTGAATTCCCCATTAAATTTAGTGAGTGCGAGCAGCGAGTGAATCGCCCTGCTTCAGACCCCACCCGTTCATTGTTCACAGCCAGACCCCTTTTGCGGCTTCCTGCCCTAATTTTTAATAAATAGCCAGGCTAGATTATAATAGTTTATAGTTATAGATGGGTGTGTTGCCAGGGTTGCAGTGGGGTCTCGACAAATATCTTGATCATTATGGCGAAGTAGCCCATTTTTTCAATACTAGTAAGATGTATGTAGTCCCCTGTAGCTCAGTTGGTAGAGCATGGCGCTTGCAACGCCAGGGTTGTGGGTTCGTTTGCAACGCCAGGGTTGTGGGTTCGTTTCCCACGGGGGGCCAGTATGAAAATGTATGCACTCACTAACTGTAAGTCGCTCTGGATAAGAGCGTCTGCTAAATGACTAAAATGTAAGATGGCGTGTTGCGTTTAGTGATTTTACTGTGTTTTACTGTAAAAACATTCAATGGTGTGTCGTATTGCATGCATGGACCAATAATATTGTAGTTTGTCTCCTGACTGCATCCTCAAATTGGTTACCATATAATACAAATAATATTTTGGGATGTACATACAGGCTACATACTTCCTGAATAAGTAACTTCTAACACATTCACTATAGTACATGTCCGTGTTATTATACACAAGCCCCAGTAGTTACCTCTTCACTATAGCCAATTGCATGCCTCTAAGGCACGAGGGACACTTCAGGGACTGAAGGAAGAGACAATCGATATTAGTGCCGAAATGCTCCAGTTTCTTTAGGCTACAAAATCAATTGAAAACATAGGGATATTAATTCATTTTTGCTATTTAAAAACAAATTCACGCCCTGTTTTTTTACCTCACTCTTCTTCATGCTCCATTAAGTATGTGTATACAGGGCTCACCCAGGGAATCAAATCTACAATGCTGTGTGTATAAATGCAGTGTTCAGGATTTGCATTCTCAATGTAATCTTCTGACAGAGCTACTAATAAATATTATTGTTACAGCTAGTACAGGATGCCCTAGCAAGCCTATTTCCACACAGCACCCCATAAATGTATTTCTTTCTGAAGACATGGTTGGTGGAATGCCACAAAATGCCACATTTTGGAAGTGTGTAAATAAACGAACCGAACGTCAGCCTTGTGTGAGGGCAGAGTTACGGTTTATATGTTGACTTCCTCCACAAATATGAGGTTTCACTCCCGTTCTTCTCTAAGGCGAGGAATACATCAAACAGACACAATAAGGTCAAGACAGTTCTCTTTAATGAATCCCCTCCCCAAAATGCCCCCCAAAAATGTCAAGTTATCCTTGAAGTTGTTGACCTCTAAGTGGCAAGTTGCCATATTGGGATTCTTGTTGTAGTACAGGTGTGGTTTGTTGGGACTCTTCTAATAACTCACTCAATCATGGGCTGGTTGCCTCCAGTCGTAGATGTCTTTGGCCCTGCAACAGCAGGCAATGTTCCACAGAAAGCAACCATTATTTTTAACAAGCTGTACATTGGTTCTCTTGTGTCTAGGGGACTGGCGTTGTATAACAATCAGCTTGGAAGTTGGAACTCAAACAATTAAGGTCAGTTTATACTGTGTTAACCAGAGAGACAGCAACATGAGAAAACAAACAAACAGATCATCTGTGGTGAGTAATAAGGAATTCTCTAGACTGTAGGAGGATCTCTCGCTGTCCAACCAGTCATGAATATGAACTAGGTCCAAAAAGATCAAGTTGCAGTACTCAGTGGTCTAATAAAATGTTTTTGAATGATTCCAATATACATTTTGGAATATTCATATAACAGCTAATTTCTACATACTAGAAATGACTAATTTATCTGGTCAAAGGCTACATACAGTACATGCTAAATATCTAATGTTTGGCCTTGTGATTAAACATCTGGTTCAACCATTCTGCAAACCTGTTGTCCACATTGTTGCTCATCATTATGATTTTAGAATTAGAATTAAATGCAGCCATGCCTTTTGCACCATCTGCAGATGCTCGGACTCGATTAAAACAGTTACACTAGATAAATGGGCGGATTATTATGGCGAGAGTGACAGCCAAAGGCCAACACAATCCACCATCACAGGGACAGATGGAGATAGAAAAAGCGATGTCATTTATTTACTAGACATATAATACGAAATCTCCCCATTACTGCCATGGCAGCCAAATCGAATTTGATAAACCTGAAATTTCATTTAAAATCTGTGCCTTGTATGGACTGCATTTGAAGTTATAGTTATTATGGCCTTCGCCACTATTCAAACAAAAGTACTTCTAGGTCTTCACATTCTTGGCTACTTCTTCTAAGAATACCCTCCATTAGTCACTGTTTGAAGACTACATTTTGAAAGGAGTACCAAAAATAAGCAAGTATAGGAAGCTGCAGCCCAATATGGCGACCGGAGTATGGTCGAGTGGGTGTGTCAAAAGGAGTGGGTGTATGGAAAGCAAATCAGCTAATTGGGCAGATTTGTTGCCACTCAAGACTGTTTTGCGTGGCTGATTGGGCTGCACGATGAGTCGATAAGCCGGAATCAGTGCACTGGTGTTGTATCGACGTGCCTGCCAACCTGAGGTGCTTCCTACTGGGCAGCTGTATCACTGTCGTGTCGCCGGCGGTAGCTAACGTGGCCATTTTTTTCCCTCCCATGATTTTATTTCAAGTAGGATAGCAGCCTACACAATAAATAACTAATATTGATAACCATCTAGAGGTCACCTTGATACGTATAGGTAATTGCCAAAATAATGGAAGCAGGTGCTTCCACACAGGTGTGGTTCCTGAGTTAATTAAGCAATTAACATCCCATCATGCTTAGGATAATGTATAAAAATGCTGGGCAGGCCATTGTTTTGTCTACCATGGCTAGGCCCCCATAGCATGACAATGCCACCATCCACAGGGCACGAGTGGTCACTGAATGGTTTGATGAGCATGAAAACAATGTAAACCAAATGCCTTGGCCATCTCAGTCACCAGATCTCAACCCAATTGAACATTTAGGGCAGATTCTGGAGCGGCGCCTGAGACAGCGTTTTCCACCACATCAACAAAATACAAAATTGTGGAATTTATTGTGGAAGAATGGTGTCACATCCCTGCAATAGCGTTCCAGACACTTGTAGAATCTATGCCAAGGTGCATTGAAGCTGTTCTGGCTCGTGGTGGCTCAACGCCCTATTAAGACACTTTATGTTGGTGTTTCCTTTATTTTGGCAGTTACCTGTACATACAGCCTACTTCTCAATGGGAGGGCATGAACGGCAACAACACCGGGACAGTATCCTTCATTCTCGCTTGCCAAGCACTAATGTCCAGCAACGGCGTGGGATGTAGCTACCTAATAGCCAATATCAGGGTAACAGTCACAGTAAGCACACGCATACAACGCATGTATCGTCAGTTTTATAACTGAAAATTTACAATTATTTGTGTAAAACTAACAGTGAAATATGACTCAGACTCATATTCTGGCTTCAGAAAAGAAGTCCGAGCTCTCGCGGTACGGTAACTCAATGTACGGCAGTTGCGTGGTAAGAAACGGAAGAAGAAAAAACACTGCTCAATCAAAACCGTCTAACCTATAGCAGAGCCCTTTCGACACACCCACTCCTTTCCACACGCCCACTACTTTCCTTTAGACACACCCACACACCCATACTCCAGTCGCCATATTGGGCTGAAGCTATCCCCTTTTCAAAATAGGTCTTGCCAAAGGACAACCTGACCCAACATCGAGACTACGCCAATATGTAATATGGATAGAGTCTCAGAACGTTGGAAATTCTTCTAAATAAAAAATGAAAGAGTCTCCTGAACAAACTGTTCTCATACAGAAGTTCCCCCTGTCTTGGTTTTAAAAGGGTTATAACATGGTGGGTAAAGGTGTTTTGTTTTCTCCAAAGCCGGCCGACAATGAAGTGACGAAAAGCTAAGAGTATGAATTAATATATTGCGAAGAGTATTTCATATTTAATGATGTTCTAACCATGCAGTATGAATCATATATAATGTTTACATGCACACAAATGCACAGAGCATCACGGTCCTGATGAGAGAATATCCTAGATATTATATTAACACTACTATACAAAACGAAACACCTTTGCTTTAATCACAATCCTTATCGAAAATGTGTTTTTGTAATGAATTCTGTCACAATTAATTTGAGAATAGGCTAAAGGGATAGTTGTCTTTAACTGACTGAAACCATACTAAAGTTACATTAATTAAATATTAATAATACATATTCAATCTTTGGGTTGCTCTCCAGTAAGAACTTCTCAAAGGTCTTCCAAATGTGCATAACTTTGCCTACAATCATCCCAAATCTAAAATCCATATATTTATATATCCAATTACGGCTACAGCTCTTAACTCTGTTTATGATTGGCACACAACTTAGTCAAGGTGGAGTGCCTCCCAGTATCAAAACTACATTTCTCTGAAGAGACATGGGCTGCGTCACAAATGGCACCTTATTCCCTATGGGCCCTGGTCAAAAGTAGTGCATTATATAGGGAATAGGGTGCCATTTGGGAGACAGTCTATTCATCTGAATGTCCTTGAGTGGCCCAGCCAGAGCCCAGACTTGAACCTGATCGAACATCTCTGGAGACATCCTGAAAATAGCTGTGCGGCGACGCTCCCCATCCAACCTGACAGAGCTTGAGAAGATCTGCAGAGAAAAATGGGAGAAACTCCCCAAATACAGGTTTGACAAGCTTGTAGAGTCATACCCAAGAAGACTCGAGGCTATAATCGCTGCCAAAGGTGCTTCAACAAAGTACTGAGTAAAGGGTCTGAATACTTATGTAAATGTTATATTTAAGTTTTTTATTTTTTATAAGTTGGCAACAAAATCTAAAAAACGGTTTTTGCTTTGTCATTATGGGGTATTGTGTGTAGATTGATGAGGGGAAAAAACAGTTTAATCAATTTTAGAATAAGGCTGTAACGTAACAAAATGTGGAAAAAGTCAAAGGGTCTGAATGCTTTCCGAATGCACTGTATCAGTTGATCCAAAGTCCATTACATATTTGCATGAGGATCTAGCCGATGTAGCATTGTCTTGCCTCACCAGAAAACGTAATACAAATCTACCCAGAATATTGTCACCAGTGGTGGAAAAAGTACCCAGTTGTCATACTTGAGTAAAAGTAGATACCTTAATATAAAATGACTCAAGTAAAAATGAATGTCACACAGTAAAATACTTTCAGTAAAAGTCTAAAAGTATTTGGTTTTAAATATACTTAAGTATCAAAAGTAAATGTAACTGCTAAAATATACTTAAGTATCAAAAGTAAATGTATAAATCATTTCAAATTCCTTATATTAAGCAAACCAGAAGGCGCCATTCTTGTTTTTTAAATTTACGGTTAGCCAGGGGCACACTCCAACATTCAGACATAATTTACAAACCAAGCATGTGTTTTTAGTGAGTCCGCCAGATCAGAGGCAGTAGGGATGACCAGGGATGTTATCTTGATGAGTACGGGATTTGAACCATTTTCTTGTCCTGCTAAGCATAAAAAATGTAATGAGTACTTTTGGGTGTCAGGGAAAATGTATGGAGTAAAAAGTACATTACTGAAAAATATAAATAGTAAAGTAAAGTACAGATACCTAAAAAACTACTTAAGTATAACTTTAAAGTATATTTACTTGATTGTCACTTGTGATTGTATCTCCATTGGATGATGTTCTCAGGTGCAGTCCATCCAGATATGATTTCTACTAGCAATGTCAGGGTGACGTTAGAGTGGATATGCCCAAGGGAAAACTTCAAGTTTAAATAACCAAGACAATTGAAAGTGTCTTTGAAAATCATGTTCAATTTCTTTAGAAAATAGAAGGAAAAAAAAGAAAATAGCTGAACATTGTTAGAAAATAGGTTTAAAAAACATTATTATACAGTAGTTCCCCTCTACAGAAAGGAATATATGAGCCCTCTGATCGTGACAGGGTGGGTATGGAGAAGAGAATAGATTACTCATTATTAATAATACACACTCCAACACAGACACACATTCCCCTCCTCTGATGCCCTGAAGCAGACTTGAGTAGGGGGTAATCAGTGGTAACATCCAGCAGGGGGTGACAAATCAGTAAGAAAGGTATAGATCATCAGGCCAGCCCTTGCCCACCCCAGCTTCTCTGCAGACTCCGTGGGTAGATACTCCTCAATCAACATGTAGCACCCACCCGAAGCTGGCGTCCGCTAGATTTTGCTAGAGCGCCATTGATACACATCAATCATTGGGATAAAAACTACAACAAGCCTCTGATGTCTAAGCCTGTGCCATCTCCAGTTTCAAAGAAAAACAAAAGCTTGCTTGCTAGCTAGTCAAAAACTAAGCTAACAAAATAAAAAGTGTATCCCCCAAAAAACAAAAAAAAGTATGGTGTTATTTCCATCACAAATATTTCACATTTGTTGTTTTTTCTTCAGAAATGATTGCTTATGGGTACCTTCATGTGTGTAAAATATTACTGTTTTAGATGTGTTTAGCTGGAATGGAATGTTTGTATCCTGTATGTTTGACTGTGACATGTAGTTGTCTCACCTAGCTATCTTAAGATGAATGCACTAACTGTTAGTCCATCTGGACTATGTTTATTACATATGTAGTTATTTGTTATCTTTGTGTCAAGTGTCAATGTGCAGCGGTAGGACGGAGTCAAGCGCAGGACACAGAACTGAGTAAACAACGTAATTTACTCGAAAAAATAAACAACACTAATTTCCACGCAGGGAAAACACACCAGCTCACATAAGTCTTAGACACAAAACACAGAACAAACACGCACAAAACCATGTGGGAACCAGAGGGTTAAATAGGGAAATACATTATAATGTAATGGGAACCAGGTGTATACAATCAAGACAAAACAAATGGAAAAATAAATATAGATCGGTGGCAGCTAGAAAGCCAGTGACGACGACCGCTGAACGCCGCCCGAACAAGGAGAGGCACCCACTTCGGCGGAAGTCGTGACAGTACCCGCCCCCTTGACGCGCGGCTCCAGCAGCGCGCCGACACCGGCCTCGGGGACAACCCGGAGGACGAGGCACAGGACGATCCAGGTGGAGACGGTGAAATTCCTGCAGTAAGGAAGGGTCCAGGATGTCCTCCACCGGCACCCAGCATCTCTCCTCCGGACCGTACCCCTCCCACTCCACGAGGTACTGAAGTCCCCTCGCCTGACGCCTTGAGTCCATGATGGCTCATACAGTATACGCCGGGACTCCCTCGCTGTCCAGAGGGGGCGGAGGAACCTCCCGCACCTCAGACTGCTGGAGCGGACCTGCCACCACCGGCCTGAGGGAGAGACACATGGAACGAGGGGTTAATACGGTAATCAGGGGGGAGCTGTAACCTATAGCATACCTCGTTCAGTCTCCTCAGGACTTTAAATGGCCCCACAAACCGCAGACCCAGCTTCCGGCAGGGCAGGCGAAGGGGCATGTTTCGGGTCGAGAGCCAGACCCGGTCCCTCGGTGCATACACCGGGGCCTCACTGCGGTGGCGGTCGGCGCTCACCTTCTGTCGCCTGATGGCCCATTGCAGGCGCACATGGGCAGCGTCCCATGTCTCCTCCGAGCACCGAAACCATTCATCCACCGCAAGTGCCTCGATCTGGCTCTGATGCCACTGTGCCAGGACCGGCTGATAACCTAGTACACACTGAAACGGAGACATGTTAGTGTAGGAGTGGCGGAGGGAGTTTTGGGTCATCTCTGCCCAGGGGATGAAAGCCGCCCACTCCCCCGGCCGGACCTGGTAATAGGACCGCAGAAACCTACCCACATCCTGGTTAACGCTCTCCAGCTGCCCATTACTCTCGGGGTGAAAACCTGAGGTCAGGCTGACCGAGACCCCCAGACGTTGCATGAACGCCCTCCAGACCCTCGATGTGAACTGGGGACCCCGATCAGACACTATATCCTCAGGCACCCCGTAGTGCAGGAATATGTGGGTAAACAGGGCCTCCGCAGTCTGTAGGGCCGTAGGGAGACCTGGCAAAGGAAGGAGATGGCAGGACTTAGAAAACCAATCCACAATGTCCAGGATCGGGGTGTTGCCTTGTGACGGAGGAAGATCTGTCACGAAGTCCACCGATAGGTGTGACCATGGCCGTTGTGGAACGGGTAGGGGTTGTAATTTCCCTCTGGGCAGGTGTCTAGGTGCCTTGCACTGGGTGCACACCGAGCAGGAGGAAACATAAACCCTCACGTTCTTAGCTAAAGTGGGCCACCAGTACTTCCCACTAAGACAGCGCACTGTCCGACCGATGCCAGGATGACCAGAGGAGGGTGACGTGTGGGCCCAACAGATCAATCGAGCACGGACATCAGACGGAACGTACAGACGCCCAACTGGACACTGGGTGGGAGTGGGCTCCATACGTAACGCCCGCTCGATGTCCGTGTCAACCTCCCATACCACCGGTGCCACCAGGCAAGAAGCCGGAAGTATGGGAGTGGGATCCGTGGACCACACCTCTGTGTCATACATCCGGGACAGTGCGTCTGCCTTAGCATTCTGGGAACCTGTTCTGTAGGATAGGGTGAAAACTAAACGGGTGAAAAACATGGCCCACCATGCCTGGCGAGGGTTCAGTCTCCTTGCCGCCCGGATGTACTCCAGATTGCGGTGGTCAGTCCAAATGAGGAAAGGGTGTTTAGCCCCCTCAAGCCAATGTCTCCACGCCTTCAGAGCCCTGACAACAGCTTACAGCTCCCGGTCCCCCACATCATAGTTTCGCTCCACCGGGCTGAGCTTCTTCGAAAAGAAAGCACAGGGTGGAGCTTTGGTGGCGTACCCGAGCCCTGAGACAGCACAGCTCCTATCCCAGCCTCAGATACGTCCAACGCTACTATGAATGCCAAGGAGGGATCAGGATGAGCCAGCATGGGAGCCGAGGCAAACAGAGCCTTCAGGTGACCAAAAGCCCTGTCCGCCCCAGTTGACCACTGCAGTCGCACCGGTCCCCCCTTCAGCAAGGAGGTAATGGGAGCCGCTACCTGACCAAAGCCCCGGATAAACCTCTGGTAGTAGTTGGCAAACCCTAAGAACTGCTGCACCTCCTTTACCGTGGTTGGAGTCGGCCAATTACTCACGGCTGAAATGCAGTCATTCTCCATCTCCACCCCTGACGCCGACAGGTGGTACCCTAGGAAGGAGACAGACTGTTGGAAGAACAGACATTTCTCAGCCTTGACGTACAGGTCATGGTCCAACAGTCGACCAAGCACCTTCCGCACCAGGGACACATGCTCGACGCGTGTAGCAGAGTGTATTAGAATGTCATCTATATACACCACTACACTCTGCCTGTGCAAGTCCCTGAAAATCTCGTCTACGAAGGATTGGAAGACTGATGGAGCATTCATCAACCCGTACGGCATGACGAGGTACTCATAGTGCCCAGAGGTGGTACTAAATGCCATCTTCCACTCATCCCCCTCCCGGATACGCACCAGGTTGTAAACGCTCCTGAGATCCAATTTGGTGAAGAAGCGCGCCCCGTGCAATGACTCTGTCACACCCACTGCCTCTCATAGCCAGTGGGTAACTGTACTTCACAGTGATCTGATTTAGACCTCGATAGTCAATGCACGGGCGTAAACCTCCATCCTTCTTCTTCACAAAAAATTAACTTGAGGAGGCAGGTGAAGTGGAAGGCTGAATGTATCCCTGTCCCAAAGATTCGGAGACATGTGTTTCCATAGCCGCCGTCTCCTCCTGAGACAGAGGATACACGTGACTCCTGGGAAGTGCTGCGCCTACCTGGATATTTATCGCACAATCCCCCTGTCGATGGGGTGGTAGTTGAGACGCCTTCTTTTTACAGAAGGCGAGAGCCAAATCGGCATATTCGGGGGGAATGTGCATAGTGGAGACCTGGTTTGGACTCTCCACCGTAGTTGCACCTATGGAAACACGTACACACCTCCCTGAGCACTGACGTGACCATCCCTTGAGAGCCCCGTTGCCACGAAATAGTGGGGTCATGAGAGGCCAACCAGGGAAGCCCCAACACCACAGGAAACTCGATCAGAAAGAGACTAATTCTCTCCTCATGACCCTCCTGCGTTTTACATTTACATTACATTTTAGTCATTTAGCAGACGCTCTTATCCAGAGCGACTTACAGTTAGTTAGTGCATACATTATTTTTTTTTCATACCCCCTGTGTGAATCGAACCCACAACCCTGACGTTGCAAATGCCATGCTCTATCAACTGAGCTACATCCCTGCCGGCCATTCCCTCCCCTACCCTGGACGACGCTGGGCCAATTGCGCGCCGCCCCATGGGTCTCCCGGTCAAGGCCGGCTACGACAGAGCCTGGATTTTCATACATAGTGGAGCTGTGACCTGCCTAATCAGGCCCGACCCTAAAGGACGACTATCTAAGGCATGTACAGGGAAGGGCACATCAACAGGAACAATAGGGATCCCTAGTCTACATGCAAATGAACGGTCAATAAAGTTCCCAGCTGTGCTTGAATCTACTAGCGCCTTATGCTGGGAATGCGGGGAAAACTCAGGAAATTCTATGCACACATACATGTGCGCAACAGGGAGCTCTGGGTGAGTAGGGTGCCTACTCACCTGGGATGATCCACCAGTGCCCTGCCTGCTGCCTCGACTCCCTGGGGAACCTCCTCAGCACCGACCAGCAGTGTGCCCTATGCGGCCACAGTTGGTGCAGGAAACGGCACCCCCTCCAGTCACTCTTCGAGCAGCACCTCCAAGCTCGGGTCGGAGGTGCTGGAGGATGGAATGGACGGACCCTGACCCGGACGTCCGCGGGTGGCCAACAGGTTATCCAGCCGTATAGATAAATCCACCAGCTGGTCGAGGGTAAGGGTGTTGTCCCTGCATACCAGCTCCCAACGAACGTCCTCACGTAGACTACACCGGTAATGGTCGATCAGGGACATCTCATTCCATCCCGCGCTGGCAGCCAAGGTCCTGAAGTCCAGTGCGAAGTCCTGTGCGCTCCTCTTCCCCTGTCTGAGGTGGAACAAGCTTTCCCCCGCCACTCTCCCCTCAGGTGGATGATTGAAGACCGCCCAGAAGCGGCGGGTGAAATCCTAATAGTGAAACAACGCTGCGTCTATTCCTCCCCATTCGGCGTTGGCCCACTCAAGCACTCTCCCCGACAGACAGGAGATGAGGGCGGACACGCTCTCATATCCCGAGGGAGCCGGGTGGATGGTCGCCAGATAGAGCTCCACCTGGAGCAGGAACCCCTGGCACCCGGCAGCCGTCCCATCATATGCCCTCGGGAGCGAGAGCCGAATCCCACTGGGTCCAGGTGACGGAGGGGTGGACATCAGTGTGGGTTGATCTGAAGTTGATGGGGTTGTGGGAAAACCCCCTCTCTCCCATCGCTCCATGGTCTGCAACACGCGATCCATGGCTGTGCCAAGATTCTCGAGCATCGTCGCGTGCTGCTGGACGCGCTCCTCCACTGGTACCGGAGGACTGGATGCACCTGCTGACTCCATATGTGGTGCGTGTTTCTGTCAAGTGTCAATGTGCAGCGGTAGGACGGAGTCAGGCGCAGGACACAGAACTGAGTAAACAACGTACTTTACTCGAAAAAATAAACAACACTAATTTCCATGCAGGGAAAACACACCAGCTCACATAAGTCTTAGACACAAAACAAAGAACAAACACGCACAAAACCATGTGGGAACCAGAGGGTTAAATAGGGAAATATATTATAATGTAATGGGAACCAGGTGTGTACAATCAAGAAAAAACAAATGGAAAAAGAAACGTAGATCGGTGGCAGCTAGAAAGCCGGTGACGATGACCGCCAAACGCCGCCCGAACAAGGAGAGGCACCAACTTCGGCGGAAGTCGTGACAAGTTGATTGTATAAACCTAGCAGTACTACTTATTTCTCTGAGATTGAGGCGGATATACACTACCACTCAAAAGTTTCAGAACACCTACTCATTGAAGGGTTTGTCTTTATTTGTAATATTTTCTATATTGTATAATAATAGTGAAGACATTAAAACTATGAAATAACACATATGGAATCATGTAGTAACCAAAAAAGTGTTAAACAAATCAAAATATATTTGAGATTCTTCAAATAGCCACCCCCTTTGCCTTGATGACAGCTTTTCACACTCTTGCCATTCTCTCAACCAGCTTCACCTGGAATGCTTTTCCAAAAGTATTGAAGGAGTTCCCACATATGCTGAGCACTTGTTGGCTGCTTTTCCTTCACTCATCCCAAACCATCTCAATTGGGTTATGGTCGGGTGATTGTGGAGACCAGGTCAGCAATCCATCACTCTCCTTTTCGGTAAAATGGCCCTTACATAGCCTGGAGGTGTGTTGGGTCATTGTCCCGTTGAAAAACCAATGATAGTCCCACTAAGCCCAACCCAGATGGGATGGCGTATCGCTGCAGGCTGCTGTGGTCTCCATGCTGGTTAAGTGTGCCTTGAATTCTAAATAAATCACAGACAGTGTCACCAGCAAAGCACCCCCACACCATAACACCTCCTCCATGCTTTACGGTGGGAAATACACATGCGTTCATCCACATCGGGTCTCACAAAGACACGGCGGTTGAAACCAAAATCTCAAATTTGGACTCCAGACCAAAGAACACATTTCCACCGGTCTAATATCCATTGCTCGTGTTTCTTGGCCCAAGCAAGTCTCTTCTTATTATTGGTGTCCTTTAGTAGTGGTTTCTTTGCAGCAATTCGACCATGAAGGCCTGATTTACACAGTCTCCTCTGAACAGTTGATGTTGAAATGTGTCTGTGACTTGAACTCTGTGAAGGATTTATTTGGGCTGCAATTTCTGAGGCTGGTAACTCTAATGAACTTATCCTCTGCAGCAGAGGTAACTCTGGGTCTTCCATTCCTGTGGCGGTCCTCATGAGAGCCAGTTTCATCATAGCGCTTGATGGTTTTTGTGACTGCACTTGAAGAAACTTTCAAAGTTCTTGAAATGTTCCGTATTGACTGACCGTCATGTCTTAAAGTAATGATGGACTGTCGTTTCTCTTTGATTATTTGAGCTTTTCTTGCCATAATATGGACTTGGTCTTTTACCAAATAGGGATATCTTCTGTATACCCCCCCTACCTTGTCACAACACAACTGATTGGCTCAAACGCATTAAGAAGGAAAGAAATTCCATAAATTCACTTTTAAGAAGTCACACATGTTAATTGAAATGCATTCCTGGTGTCTACCTCATGAAACTGGTTGAGAGATTGCCAAGAGTGTGCAAAGCTGTCATCAAGGCAAAGGGTGGCTATTTGAAGAATCTCAAATATAAAATATATTTTGATTTGTTTAACACTTTTTTGGTTACTACATGATTCCATATGTGTTATTTTATAGTTTTGATGTCTTCACTATTATTCTACAATGTAGAAAATAGTAAAATACAGAAAAACCCTTGAATGAGTACGTGTTCTAAAACTTTTGACCGGTAGTGTATATCATTTTGCAGAAAAACATGATTATTTGTCTCTTTGAAATGTAACCATCAAGTGATAGATTTTGAAGACATACATGTCTGTCATTGAACATGCCATTATTAGATAGTGAAAAAACACACCAATCTCTTTCATAATTTCTTTAAACAATAAAAACGTATTTACCAACATTTCTGAAAATGGATAAATAGCGTTTTGGAATTAAACCCTTTACTTAAAAACAATAAGACTATTTACAAATGTCCAGGAGATCTCTGGTTAGGTGACATGGCAACTGATTAGACTGATAGGCTATACATCCCCCCATCCATATTAACATGAAAACATGCATTAGCCTACACTTCCTATCACCGCTTTGAACTTCTAACACGGTACACTTTGCGGAAGGATAGGGTTCTACCTAGAACTTTTTCCATCCTACTAACCGTTTTTGGAAGAAGGGGTTCTTTGATGATTCTTTGGAAGGCAAGAATGGTTTTAGCTACATTTAATCTTTCTGAATCTGAATGAGCTTTTTTATAGATTTGTATAAAAAATATATATATATTTATTCTAATAGTGCCTGAGCATTACTGTTTACATTAGTGTTTAAACTTTACCATAAGGAGTTTGAGTAATCTGATAAATGTAAAAGATAGGTGTGAGAATAGTTTTTATTATACGTACAGTATATGGGAATATGTTAATCGGTCAGCCACTCCCTCCAATTGAGTTGGATAATGTGGGCAAGATCATATTCACTAGGAATGAAATAGAGACACATGGGTCGAATTTGGGTAAGACTATAGTAGCTGATTATTACATGAATATGACCTGATTCTTACTTCATGTTAATTTCAAAATATAAATATCATTTTTGGAGTTAACAGATAGAAGAGTCGGAGTTAACCAGCAGTGGGCTGGATTCAAACCCATGTAAGTTCTGGTACATGGTGTGTGCTGGAGTAATCAACACTGACCAATGGACCATACAGGCCACAGAGGAGGACTACCTGACTATTTGTACAGTTGATTAGAAATAAAACGTATATTATTGGGGTTAACTGTTCCAATCTTTTAGTATACCTTTTTTATGTAGGTGCAAAGGCTGGCTCTCTTTCAATGGATCCATTGTATGATTTAGGATTTGTGAGACAAAAACTCATATGCTAACTATAGCATTTGATAGTTAATAATTAAATTGAGCAATTTTTAATTTCCAACATTGTTTGAGGAAACCAGTTTGACCCAATACAGTTTCAGCCCAATCAGTCAGGGTTTGATACTGGCATTCTACCAAAGTGCACCAATATCAGCAAGATGAATTGCACATTTCTCACATAATTAATTTTACCGACACAAAAAGATCCCACCTTGTCTAGCGTATTTTGTTTTGCCAGCATTTGGAAAGTTTACTGAAAAATGTTCTGTTTCCATCAGGCCTGTCATGACATTTTTTTATCCAACATGTCCTTTACCTGCAGAAAAAAGGTTGGATGGAAACCTAGTTACTACAATATATTTTCATTCAAATGGGCAAAAACAGCTTTTTAGCAAAAATTATTTTTCTCAAGGAAGTATTTTGCTAGGACTGTCTGGGAGAGGTTTGAGTGGGGAGGGGAAAACTGAAAACTAGCCGTTATTGGCAGAGAGGTTTGGAACTCTTTCTTATTGGTCTATTAACCAATTTACCGCATAGTGATGTCACCATGGAAAGCCAAAACTTCCGTCCATGCAAATGTGCTTATTAGACGTTCCTGTGTAGATTGTTTTTTCAACCAGCAACTATCAGGAAATAACACTGATCAAGTGTTTTCACACTTATACAGTGTTAGTTTCAGCTGTTGTACAATATGATATAAAACAAAGGAAAAACTGAATTTTGACTCCACTGGGCCTTTAAGTACAGCACACCTCCCTCCTCAACACAATAAGAAACATAGAAAGAGTGGCCTGTGTAGTTACAGCCGCTGACCCCGGCACACATGTATGCCAGAGTTGGCATAGGTTTGAATTCGGCCCACTGCCCTTTTACTCCCCTTCCAACACTTTACTATAAATCTAATACATTTTAAAAGAAACATAGGAAGAAACTTAAGAACATTTCCATGTACTTTATTAAGGAATAGCAACTTTTCGTAAGTTTATTTGAAAGTATAAACTTAAGGAAAAAATGGCACTTGCGAAGAAATGTCTTACGACAGTTTTGTGAATCCGGGCCCAGGTGCCACAAATCAGCAGTGTGAGGATTTATCAGCTTGATTTGACAGGAAGACATACAGTTGAAGTGGGAAGTTTATATACACCTTAACCAAATACATTTAAACTCAGTTTTTCACAATTCCTGACATTTAATCCTAGTAAAAATTCCCTGTCTTAGGTCAGTTAGGATCACCACTTTATTTTAAGAATGTGAAATGTCAGAATAATAGTAGAGAGAATTATTTATTTCAGCTTTTATTTCTTTCATCACATTCCCAGTGGGTCAGAGGTTTACATACACTCAATTAGTATTTGGTAGCATTGCCTTTTAATTGCTTAACTTGGGTCAAACGTTTTGGGCAGCCTTCCACAAGCTTCCCACAATAAGTTGGGTGAATTTTGGAACATTCTTCATGACAGAGCTTGTGTAACTGAGTCAGGTTTGTAGGCACATGCTTTTTCAGTTCTGCCCACAAATGTTCTATAGGATTGAGTTCAGGGCTTTGTGATGGCCACTCCAATACCTTGACTTTGTTGTCCTTAAGCCATTTTGCCACAACTTTGAAGTATGCTTGGGGTCATTGTCCATTTGGAGACCCATTTACGACCAAGCTTTAACTTCCTGACTGATATCTTGAGATGTTGCTTCAATATATCCACATCATTTTCCTTCCTCATGATGCCATCTATTGTGAAGTGCACCAGTCCCTCCTGCAGCAAAGCACCCCCACAGCATGATGCTGCCACTCATTTACATTTACATCATTTAGGAGACGCTCTTATCCAGAGCGACTTACAAATTGGTGCATTCAACTTATGATAGCCAGTGGGACAAGGAACTATTTTTATGGGGGGTGGGGAAAGAGGGATTACTTTATACTATTCCAGGCATTCCTTAAAGAGGTAGGGTTTCAAGTGTCTCTGGAAGGTGGTCAGTGACTCCGCTGTCCTTGCGTCGTGGGGGTGCCAGAGAAGTGAATAGCTTTGACTGGGCTGAGCGGGAACTGTGCTTCTGTAGAGGTATGGGAGCTAGCAGGCCAGAGGTGGATGAACGTAGTGCCCTCGTTTGGGTGTAGGGTCTGATCAGAGCCTGAAGGTAAGGAGGTAAGGAGGTGCCGTTCCCCTCACAGCTCCGTAGGCAAGCACCATGGTCTTGTAGTAGATGCGAGCCTCAACTGGAAGCCAGTGGAGTGTGCGGAGGAGCGGGGTGACATGAGAGAACTTGGGAAGGTTGAACACCAGACGGGCTGCAGCGTTCTGGATAAGTTGTAGGGGCTTAATGGCACAGGCAGGGAGCCCAGCCAACAGTGAGTTGCAGTAATCCAGACGGGTGATGACAAGTGCCTGGATTTGGACCTGTGCCGCTTTCTGTGTAAGGTAGGGTCGTACTCTGCGAATGTTGTAGAGCATGAACCTGCAGGATCGGGTCACCGCTTTGATGTTAGCGGAGAATGACAGGGTGTTGTCCAGGGTCACGCCAAGGTTCTTTGCACTCTGGGAGGAGGACACAATGGAGTTGTCAAACGTGATGGCGAGATCATGGAGCGGGCAGTCCTTCCCCGGGAGGAAGAGCAGCTCCGTCTTGCCGAGGTTCAGCTTGAGGTGGTGATCCGACATCCACACTGATATGTCTGCCAGACATGCAGAGATGCAATTCGCCACCTGGTTAACAGAAGGGGGAAAGGAGAAAATTTATTGTGTGTCGTCTGCGTAGCAATGATAGGAGAGACCATGTGAGGATATGACAGAGCCAAGTGACTTGGTGTATAGAGAGAATAGGAGAGGGTCTAGAACTGAGCCCTGGGGGACACCAGTGGTGAGAGCACGTGGTGCAGAGACAGATTCTCGCCACGCCACCTGGTAGGAGCGACCTGTCAGGTAGGATGCAATCCAAGAGTGAGCAGCACCGGAGATGCCCAACTCGGAGAGGGTGGAGAGGAGGATTTGATGGTTCACAGTATCAAAGGCAGCGGATAGGTCTAGAAGGATAAGAGCAGAGGAGAGAGAGTTAGCTTTAGCAGTGTGGAGAGCCTCCGTGACACAGAGAAGAGCAGTCTCAGTTGAATGACCAGTCTTGAAACCTGACTGATTTGGATCAAGAAGGTCATTCTGAGAGAGATAGCAGGAGAGTTGGCTAGAGACGGCACGCTCAAGAGTTTTGGAGAGAAAAGAAAGAAGGGATACTGGTCTGTAGTTGTTGACATCGGAGGGATCAAGTGTAGGTTTTTTGAGGAGGGGTGCAAATCTCGCTCTCTTGAAGACGGAAGGGACATGGCCAGCGGTCAAGGATGAGTTGATGAGCGAGGTGAGGTAAGGGAGAAGGTCTCCGGAAATGGTCTGGAGAAGAGAGGAGGGAATAGGGTCAAGCGGACAGGTTGTTGGGCGGCTGGCCGTCACAAGTCGCAAGATTTCATCTGTAGAGAGAGGGGAGAGAGAAGTCAAAGCATAGGGTAGGGCAGTGTGAGCAGGACCAGCGGTGTCATTTGACTTAATAAATGAGGATCGGATGTCGTCAACCTTCTTTTCTAAATGGTTGACGAAGTCATCCACAGAGAGGGAGGAGGGAGGGGGAGGAGGAGGAGGATTCAGCAGGGAGGAGAAGGTGGCAAAGAGCTTCCTAGGGTTAGAGGCAGAGGCTTGAAATTTAGAGTGGTAGAAAGTGGCTTTAGCAGCGGAAACAGAGGAAGAGAATGTAGAGAGGAGGGAGTGAAAAGATGACAGGTCCGCAGGGAGTCTAGTTTTCCTCCATTTCCGCTCGGCTGCCCGGAGCCCTCTTCTGTGAGCTCGCAATGAGTCGTCAAGTCACGGAGCAGGAGGGGAGGACTGAGCCGGCCGGAAGGATAGGGGACATAGAGAGTCAAAAGATGCAGAAAGGGAGGAGAGGAGGGTTGAGGAGGCAGAATCAGGAGATCGGAGGGAGAAGGATTTAGCAGAGGGAAGAGATGATAGGATGGAAGAGGAGAGAGTAGCAGGAGAGAGAGAGCGAAGGTTGCGACGGCACATTACCATCTGAGTAGGGACAGAGTAAGTAGTGTTGGAGGAGAGCGAGAGAGAAAAGGATACAAAGTAGTGGTCGGAGACTTGGAGGGGAGTTGCATTGAGATTAGTAGAAGAACAGCATCTCGTAAAGATGAGGTCAAGCGTATTGCCTGCCTTGTGAGTAGGGGGGGACGGTGAGAGGGTGAGGTCAAAAGAGGAGAGGAGTGGAAAGAAGGAGGCAGAGAGAAATGAGTCAAAGGCAGACATAGGGAGGTTAAAGTCACCCAGAACTGTGAGGGGTGAGCCATCCTCAGGAAAGGAACTTATCAAGGCGTCAAGCTCATTGATGAACTCTCCAAGGGGACCTGGAGGGCGATAAATGACAAGGATGTTAAGCTTGAATGGGCTAGTGACTGTGACAGCATGGAATTCAAATCAGGAGATAGACAGATGGGTCAGGGGAAAAAGAGAGAGTGTCCACTTGGGAGAGATGATGATTCCTGTGCCACTGCCTCGCTGACCAGAAGCTCTCGGGGTATGCGAGAACACATGGTCAGACGAGGAAAGAGCAGTAGGAGTGGCAGTGTTTTCTGTGGTAATCCATGTTTCCGTCAGCGCCAAGAAGTTGAGGGACTGGAGGGTAGCATAGGCTGAGATGAACTCTGCCTTGTTGGCCGCAGAACGGCAGTTCCAGAGGCTGCCAGAGACCTGGAACTCCACGTGGGTCGTGCGCGCAGGGACCACCAGATTAGAGTGGCAGCAGCCACGCGGTGTGAAGTGTTTGTATGGCCTGTGCAGAAAGGAGAGAACAGGGATAGACAGACACATAGTTGACAGGCTACAGAAAAAGGCTACAATAATGCAAAGGAGATCGGAATGAAATGAACTAAACATCTAGGAAAGCGAGAGAGCGGGGCCTCCTTCACTGAAACACTCAAATATAACTCTCCCAACTTCCACTATAAATGTTAATTGTTGTAAACTACAGCGGTTCAATGTTTTCTAGGAATAGACTAACTTAGTTTATTAAGCTAGCTAACTTGGTACAGTATTCTTCCGTGAAAACCGTCCAGGGCACCGAATCCTATGATGCCATAGCCAACTAGCATGCCAGCCTACAATAACACGGTTTAGCACCAATACTCGGTTACAACAAACCACCAGTGTGTTAACACGCCAAACAGATCATTCGTGTCCGTGTCTAACGTTGTGTAAAGTTTTGGGTTAGTTTTGACAGTTTGAGTGAGTACATCATCAACTTATTCAGCCAGTTAGTTAGCTAGAATAGTTAGCTTCACGGTTGGGATGGTGTTCTTCGGCTTGCAAACCATCCCCCTTTTTCCTCCAAACATAACGATGGTCATTATGGCCAAACAGTTCTATTTTTGTTTCATCAGACCAGAGGACATTGCTCTAAAAAGTACGATCTTTGTCCCCATGTGCAGTTGCAAACCGTAGTCTGGCTTTTTTATGGCGGATTTGGAGCAGTGGCTTCTTCCTTGCTGAGCGGCCTTTCAGGTTATGTCGATATAGGACTCGTTTTACTGTGGATATAGATACGTTTGTACCTGTTTCCTCCAGCATCTTCACAAGGTCCTTTGCTGTTGTTCTGGGATTGAGTTGCACTTTTCGCACCAAAGTACGTTCATCTCTAGGAGACAGAATGCGTCTCCTTCCTGAGCGGTATGACGGCTGCGTGGTCCCATGGTGTTTATACTGTTGTTTGTACAGATGAGCGTGGTACCTTCAGGCATTTGGAAATTGCTCCCAAGGATGAACCAGACTTGTGGTGGTCTACAATTTTTTTTCTGAGGTCTTGGCTGATTTCTTTTGAGTCCCATGATGTCAAGCAAAGAGGCACTGAGTTTGAAGGTAGGCCTTGAAATACATCCACAGGTACACCTCCAATTGACTCAAATGATGTCAATTAGCCTATCAGAAGCTTCTAAAGCCATGGCATCATTTTCTGGAATTTTCCAAGCTTTTTAAAGGCACAGTCAGCTTAGTGTCTGTAAATTTCTGACCCACTGGAATTGTGATACATTGAATTATAAGTTAAATAATCTGTCTGTAAACAATTGTTGGAAAAATGACTTGTGTCATGCACAAAGTAGATGTCCTAACCGACTTGCCAAAACTATGGTTTGTTAACAAGAAATGTGTGGAGTGGTTGAAAAACAAGTTTTAATGACTCCAACCTAAGTGTATGTAAACTTCCGACTTCAACTGTAATTCCTCAATTACATGTTCTTGATAAAAGGTAAGCTACCAGCATTGGTGACCTGTGTATTTTTTTATGTGTGTGCTTTGTAGGTATTTGTGAAATGTATTATCAGATTACAGCAAATGAGGCTCATAGCATTTTTCTTTTACATTTTAAGAGCAAAAAATTTATGTATCAGGCATTTTTTATTTTTGAATGTTGATAAACTTGTAAACCGACTTTTGAGAAAATGGCCTCAAGTTTCTAATGCTATTATTTGTGTCTTTAATTGTCTCTACAGAAATGGATTTCACAACCTGGACAAGCATAGAAGTGTGCCAGTTGCTTGAAAGAGAGGGGTTATGGGATCATACACAGCAGTGGCGGTCAGTGCCGTTTAAGATGAGGAGGACGATTCTTTTTCATGAGCATGGCCTTATTTCTATTACAGGATATTGGATGACTCTCATTCATATTCCATTCACCCAGTTCAATGTAACAGCGATAGGTTTTGGCCACTACATGATACTAACATTTTCCCTATAGCCATCATGAGGTTGCTACAACCTAGCCTATGAATTAAAGTTCACAACGTAGGTGCACACAGGTCGAGAGACAAATTTGAGGTGACAGACAGTGACATTCAATACCACCTGCATTTAGCTGATATAGGGTGTAATCAGAGTTGCTATTGGACAAATTCAGGTATGTTTATCCCCGTTTTGTTCCGTTTGCTTCCTTTTAAGAAACATTTTTCAACAGAATCGGCGGAATGAATACACCAATGATCACGAGTAAACAGAGTTCTAACAGGTTTTTAGAAATGTTTGCAAAAACTGAAATATCACATTTAGATAAGTATTCAGACCCTTTATTCAGTACTTTGTTGAAGCACCTTTGGCAGCGATTACAGCCTCAAGTTTTCTTGGGTATGATGCTATTGAATCATTTCAGTGAGCATTATCGACATCTCATACAAATCTGTTTGAAAGACAAAAGTGAAGAAACAAAACTTTGATATGCTTTTTGAGGACAATATTTTTCACTCATGTTTTGATGACATTAGTAGTGACTACAAATTCTATCAGTACTGCATAAATGAATTTGGACTTGTAGAGCCAATTGAGTATCTTCTTGGACATGATTCACATTGAAAGAAGGAATATTTTCAATACATTCTCATCCTGCAAGTTCTTCACACCATACTCACAAGAACAGGCACAATTCAACCCTTCATAGAAGCAATTGCAAATACAGTTATACACGGACAAATTAGGTTTTGAACTGCTTGCGCTCCAAGTTTTTATTTTGTTCTTGTAAATCTTCCCCTAAAGTATAGGTCACAACAACTACAGAATATCCATGTTGCCATTCTTGTAAGAAATAAGTTTGTTCAGAAATATGGATATTAATCTATTCTGAGACCACTAATATGTGACCTCAAGTTGAAGGAGTTTCTGTTGACAACGAACAACATAATCAAAGGGCCACTTGAATCTATCGCATCGGACAACCTTTCTGCTCACTCTAGCTGGATTCTCCAATGGTTTCAGCAATGGAAGAATTTGCAGTTACCGTCTATGCCACCATGAGAACATAACAACCACCGTAGATGAAGATTCCTGTGTGTTGTGTACAGCTGCCCGTCACAAGTATCACTTGGACCACCCGGATAGAACGTTTTTCGATGGTGTAACGGGACCCTGTCCTTTTGATGAATTATCACACTTTCTGACATGTTCCCCCCGGATGTTATGCATGATGTTTTGTAGGGCACCGTTCCACACATAATTAAGTTGAATGAATGCTGTGGTAGCCATGCTGGTTAAGTGTGCCTTGAATTCTAAATAAATCACAAACCACCTGTCTAATGTCCATGGCTCGTGTTTCTTCACCCAAGCAAGTCTCTTCTTCTTATTGGTGTCCTTTAGTAGTGGTTTCTTTGCAGCAATTAGACCATGAAGGCCTGATTCACGCAGTCTCCTCTGAACAGTTGATGTTGAGATGTGTCTGTTACTTGAACTCTGTGATGCATTTATTTCTGAGGCTGGTAACTCAAATGAACTTATTCTCTGCAGCAGAGGTAACTCTGGGTCTTCCTTTCTGTGGTGGTCCTCATGAGAGACAGTTTCATCATAGCACTTGATGGTTTTTGCGACTGACACTTGAAGAAACTTTCAAAGTTCTTGAAATTCTCCGGATTGACTGAACTTCATGTCTTAAAGTAATGATGGACTGTCGTTTCTCATTCCGTATTTGAGCTGTTCTTGCCATAATATGGACTTGGTCTTTTACCAAATAGGGTTATCTTCTGTATACCACCCCTACCTTGTCACAACACAACTGATTGGCTCAAACGCATTAAGAAGGAAAGAAATTCCACAAATTAACTTTTAACAAGGCACACCTGTTAACCTGCTGGTTGAGAGAATGCCAAGAGTGGCAAAGGGTGGCAACTTTGAAGAAACTCCAAATCATGTCCAATCAATTGAATTTACCACAGGTGGGCTCCAATCAAGTTGTAGAAACATTTCAAGGATGATCAATGGAAACAGGATGCACTAGAGCTCAATTTCTCTTCATTCCCGGTGACTACCTCATGAAGTTGGTTGAGAGAATGCCAAGAGTGTGCAAAGCTGTCATCAAGGCTAAGGGTGGCTACTTTGAAGTATCTCAAATATAAAATATATTTTGATTTGTTTAACACTTTATTGGTTACTACATGAGTCCATATTTGTTATTTCATTGTAAAAATAAAGAAAAACCCTTGAATGAGTAGGTGTGTCCAAACGTTTGACTGGTACTGTATATCTTCAAAATCTTTTTGAAACACATCATACCAGCGTCATGGACCGTCTGTCCTTGAATCCATAAGTGTCTAAGTATTTGAAAGAGGTTACATTTCCCCAGCCCCATGTCCCTTGACTTAGTGCCTAACCTTGGTGGTGTGCTGCCATTGGCACTGTGTTAACATACACACTCAGGATTGTGGGTTTACAGGTAATACTCTCACCATGAATTGATCGTGTAATTTTGTTGACGGCATTATAGAAGAGGACAGAGACTGTGTAGAGGTTGAGAGGGCCATCCAGGCTCATCTTCAAAAAATCCACAGAGATGACTAAGGTGCACCCAGATGTGAAACCTTTACAGGAGGAAATTAAGAGGAGGAGATTTTACAGGAAAAAAGTTCATGGTGGATGCCCAGACTACTAAAATCCTGGAAAAGTCTACAGCACTTTAGCTTTCAAACGTGGTTAGTATCTTTCAAGCATTGTTTAAATGCATTTAATTGCACTTTTGTAGTCCTGGGTACCAACCGCAAAATCCTGACAGAGCTGGCACCAATGGCAGCTAATATCCAGCTAATTGCCAAAGGGCAATTGATGACTGTCTGGAGGAATCTGAGCGACAAGGTAGCTGTTGGTTGGTTTTAAAATAAACTGATCCTATTGGATGTTCTTACAGTCTATGTTTGTCACGCCCTGGCTCTGGGGACTATTATATGTTGAGCCAGGGTGTGTAGGTTTCATTGTTTAGTTTTCTAGATTTGTGTTCTAGTTTGTGTATATCTATGTTGGCCAGGGTGGTTCCCAATCAGAGGCAGCTGTAGCTTGTTGTCTCTGATTGGGGACCATACTTAGGCAGCCTGTTTGGCACTGTCATTTTGTGGGATCTTGTTCCGGAAGGTTTGTGTTCAACCCAGGACTTCACGTATCGTTTGTTTTGTTGTTTTGGTTCGTGTTGTGTACTGCAATAAAAGAATGTACGCATATCACGCTGCGCCTTGGTCCGCTTCATCTAACGACGATCGTGACAGAAGATCCCACCATGACTGGATCAAGCAGCGTGACGAGGAGAGAGGATGGACTTGGGAGGAGATGAGTGAGAGTCTGGCGAGAGGGATGGAGGCCATGTTCACGGGGGATAGACAAGCCCCAAAAAAATTTATGGGGGGGCTCACGCCGTGGACGACGAGGCAGCGGGAGGCCGCGATAGAGCGGTTCAGCAGGTTGGCAGAGGAGGCCGCCAGGTTACGGGGGCCACTGGTCACGAGGGAGAAGGATAGTGTGGAGGCACGGCGAGAGGAACTGAGTAGGCAGCAGAGGGAGCGGAGGTTTATGAGGAAACCCAGTCCCGCTCCTCGCACCAAGCAAGTGGTGTATGTCACCAGTCCGGTCCGGCCCGTTCCTGAATCCCGCACAAGGCCAGTGGTGTGTGTTCCCAGTACGGTCAGGCCCGTTCCTACTCCCCGCACTAAGCCTGTGGTGCGCGTCTCCAGCCCGGTCCGGCCTGTTCCTGCTCCCCGCACCAAGCCAGTGGTGCGCGGCGTCAGTCCGGTCCGGCCCGTGCCTGCTCCCCGCACCAAGCCAGTGGTGCGCGTCGTCAGCCCGGTCCGGCCAGTTCCTGCTCCCCGCACCAAGCCAGTGGTGCGCGTCGCCAGCCCGGTCCGGCCCATTCCTGCTCCCCGCACCAAGCCAGTGGTGCGCGTTGTCAGCCTGGTCCGGCCCGTTCCTACTCCCCGCACCAAGCCAGTGGTGCGCGTCGCCAGCCCGATCCGGCCTGTTCCTGCTCCCCGCACCAAGCCAGTGGTGCGCATCGTCAGTCCGGTCCAGCCCGTTCCTACTCCCCGCACCAAGCCAGTGGTGCGCGTCGTCAGCCCGGTCCGGCCCGTTCCTGCTCCCAGCACCAAGCCAGTGGTGCGCGTCGCCAGCCGGTCCGGCCCGTTTCTGCTCCCCGCACCAAGCCAGTGGTGAGCGTCGTCAGCCCGGTCCGGCCCGTTCCTGCTCCCTGCACCAAGCCAGTGGTGCGCGTCGTCAGCCCGGTCCGGCCCGTTCCTGCTCCCCGCACCAAGCCAGTGGTGCGCGTCGCCAGCCCGGTCCGGCCCGTTCCTGCTCCCCGCACCAAGCCAGTGGTGTGCGTCGTCAGCCCGGTCAGGCCCGTTCCTGCTCCCCGCACCAAGCCAGTGGTGCGCGTCGCCAGCCCGGTCCGGCCTGTACCTGCTTCCCGCACCAAGACGGGTGCGCGTCGTCAGCCCGGTCCGGCCCGTTCCTGCTCCCCGCACCAAGCCAATGGTGCGCGTCGTCAGCCCGGTCCGGCCCGTTCCTGCTCCCCGCACCAAGCCAGTGGTGCGCGTTGTCAGTCCGGCACGGTCCGTGCCTGTTCCACCGGCGCCTGGTCCGGCACCGGTCAGCTGCTCCACGCCGGAGCCAGAGCATTCCGTTCCACCGGTGTTCAGTCCAGCTCCGGCCAGCGGGGCCGGTCCAGACCAGGGGCGCTACGGGGGGGTAGAGATAGAGGGGTGGTCACGCCCGGAGCCGGATCCGCCGCCGAGGCGGAATGCCCACCCGGCCCCTCCCCTGTTGTGTTTTGTTGGCGCGGTCGCAGTCCGCGCCTTTGGGGGGGGGGGGTACTGTCACGCCCTGTCTCTGGGGACTATTATATGTTGAGCCAGGGTGGGTAGGTTTCATTGTTTAGTTTTCTAGGTTTGTGTTCTAGTTTGTGTATATCTATGTTGGCCAGGGTGGTTCCCAATCAGAGGCAGCTGTAGCTTGTTTTCTCTGATTGGGGACCATACTTAGGCAGCATGTTTGGCACTGTTATTTTGTGGGATCTTGTTCCGGAAGGTTTGTGTTCAACCCAGGACTTCACGTATCGTTTGTTTTGTTGTTTTGGTTCGTGTTGTGTACTGCAATAAAAGAATGTACGCATATCACGCTGCGCCTTGGTCCGCTTCATCTAACGACGATCGTGACAATGTTGTTTGTTTTAGTTGACATGAGGACAATTGTTATCTTTAATCAGGAGTCATTCTTTCTGCAGCCATCCTCCTGTTGCCTTCAATTTTTAAGGAAGACCCCTCCTTTCTGTTTAGCGTGGAAAAGGTATTCATAGAATTATAATAATAATCGTTCTAGTGTGATCTAAATCATTCTAATTCTCTCTGTGTGTATATTACCAAATGAAGTTTTACTTTATTTGGTGATATATAACACCACTGGTGACTGTTGTTTGTGCTGTTTCTCAGGAGTCATACGTGCCTACCCCTGTCATGTCCCAGCAGAGGACCAAGGAGGGCAACCCATGGACAACACCATGGAAATATCTAATGCCATGAGTGCCATTTTTATATACATGTGTATATATATATTTATTATTATTAAATATCCAAAGGAGCTGCTAAAAAAACTTATTTTTTTGGAGAGAATTTGTTTTGGTATCAAATAACACAGCACCATCTCAATATCAGTGAAGAGGCTATATAACTCTATGGGTCACAAATATAATCTTACTTTTTTATCTTACCAGCAACCCCCTTGATTTGAAGGATTTTTAAAAATTAATGTATATTGTAATGTCAACACTTTTTCCTCAATTATTTTTATTATAATATTTTATTTATTGTTTAAGTAACGTGGGGGATAATTTGTGGTCAACTAGTATGGGTTTTAAAACTGTCCAAAAAAAAGTAATGCTATCCCCAAAAAATCTTTGTTTGAATTTTTTGTGCTAATAAATAATGTAAATAAATTCAAATAGTCTTGACAAAAATAATTGGTTGTTTGTTAAATTAATAATCTACTAAATTAAAAATTTAAACAAGGATTAGTCCACTGTTTATCCAGTCCCAGAAAAGTGTGCATGTCAACAATCAAGTTTTCAAACTAGCACTTTCAAGAAGCAATTTATGTACAGTATATGTATACTATATCTTAAAAACGTAATCTTAATGCTTCTAGGAAGAACCCGTCACAGACGGTTAAAGTAAGAATCCTTCATAGAGGGTTTTAGGTAGAATCATTTCGGAGGGTTCTATGAAGAACCTTTAGTTTAGAGGATAAAGGGGTTCTTGGTAGAACCCTTCATAGAGGGTTCTAAGCAGAACCCTTCACAGATGGTGCTAGGAAGAACCCTTCATAAACGGTTCTAGGTAGAACCCCCTGCAAAGGGTTCTACCTATCACTGAAGAACACTTTATGGTTCTGCATAGCACTTTTTTTAAAAGAGAGTAGGGAGGAGTTTGTGACTCAAGAGCAGCTGCTCACCTATTTGTTACCCATTTTTCAGCTCATACCGCAGTTACACCTCCAACACCGCAAAAACCACTGCCAACGCTCGATCTGATTGAATCGAGGTTTAAGGTTTTTTGATTATTTTGTCAACATAATAATAATAATATGCCATTTAGCAGACGCTTTTATCCAAAGCGACTTACAGTCATGTGTGCATAAATTTTTACGTATGGGTGGTCCCAGGGATCGAACCCACTACCCTGGCGTTACAAGCGCCATGCTCTACCAATTGAGCTACAGAGGACAACATCAGCCATTCCGTTGACTATGCTCAACTGTCTGCTTTTAAATGCTTTACGACCATACCTCTTTGATGAAAGAAAAACGTGTTCCATTACACTGAACTAAAGACATGTACGGTATGCCTTTGCCAGATTGGATACTCGTCTCTGCTCACCATCAACTCAAAGAAAAAGAGTGATAGCGTAAGCTTGCGTATCAGCGTCAGCTCAGTGAGACTGCACAGGCAAGAGTTAAACTGATTGATTTGGTTAACTTAATTTACTGTGTCTGCTTACCGTTACAAAAAACATGAAAAAAACGTGTGAACACGTCAAAAAATTTTTACTTGAAGAACAAAAAAAATGGTTGTTGTCATTTTCACGTGGTTTTCGGACACGTGTGAAGTTTCACATGTTAATTTTTCACGTGTGTTCTTCCCTCATGATAATTTTATTTTAACCAGCAGTGGGATGTAGGGTGCTATGTTGCTGGAATTAATGTGCCAGAACATGCAACTGGAAAAAAGACAGCGAAAGCAAAGGTCAGGGTAACAGCCAAAGATAGGGAAGGTTGCAGGAAAGAGGGAGAAGTTTTATTTAGTTGCGTTATCATTTTTTAAAAATCACTGCATCCATTTACAATTATTTTTTCTCTCGCATTTTTACGTTATTTCCTTGTAGTATTTTGTTTTGCTATCAATGCTTTGGGGTTTATGTTTTGCTTTCAATATCATAATTTTTGTTTGCAATACTAATAGTTTTGTTCTTGACTTCAGAAGTTTTGTTAGATACTAAATGTCACAAAAGTAACTCACTCACTATAATAACACTATTACACTATAACTCCCCGCCACAGTTTCAGTAAAAAGCTGAGGTATGGGGCTGGAGAAATGTAACCACTCTCAAATCCATAGACTACGCTATGGATGCAAGGACTGACCTTCCATGATATCATAATTGTAGTTGACCCCCACAATGAAAATCGGGGAGGAGATGGTGGATCGGTCTCCGTCCGTTAATTCGTACATTAGTCACACACGATATCTCAGACAGCACTGGCCCAATTTTGACAAAACTTGGGTGAAGGATGTGTCTTGCCATAGAGATCCGGTATTTACAAAATTCCACTGACTGGCCCAAGGCAGGAGCTATAGTAATAAACTGAAATGTGTTAGTCACACGCAATATCTCAATTGACCCAAGGGGGACGTTCCATCATTCATGGGGGACGACATGTTTACTGTTGCCTTGTTTATGTTAGGGTGAAGTGTCATCTCTGATTCAAACCAATAGCCAATAAACACATTTTATTAACACATAACAGTGCGTTCTCTTTGAAGCTATGACGTCCGTTTCCATGGTAATCCTTCTCTAATTGGATTCTGGTTCCAAGAAAAACATTTCCCAACATGTTTTATAACCCAAACAAACTTTTATTTGGCTCCAAGTAAAACATATGGAATTCCAAATGTTTTGTGACTCCAAAAAACATAGGCCTTTTAGCTAGAAAGGAAGCCTCACTGTTGGCTTTCTAGTAAATGCTCTAATTCATAGCAACCCTCTCTTTGATTACAACCCTTGAGAATAACTATATCAGTGACAAATAGATGGACCCACTTGAACCAAGTGATTATACTAATAATGATCTCCACCTCATGTTGTTCCCTTGAACAATGTCAATATTTTGTCAATACTCTGTACATTCGTAATAAGAGAGAAAGAAAATCTGTCTGAACACAGTTTCGATGGGGATGGTGGTAGTGGTGTGGATGGGGATGGGGATGTTGATGAAGGAGGCAAAAAGCAAGTTGAGTGTAACAGCTAAATCAATATCCTTAGCTGGGCTTGCTCCAACATCTGGGAATTTGGGAGTTAAATCTTGGTCGGCTTCTGATTGAATTTTACACCCCAAGCCTTCAGGACTACGGTGAATGGGGCCGTCTGGGAGAGAGGAGAGGAGGAGCTGGGTTCCTATGAGAGTTTCATGGCTCTGTTCAGGGCGGACTTCGACCATCCGCCAGAGGGCAGAGAGTGAGGTGAGAAACTTCTCCAACTCCAGCAGGGTGCCCAGACCACTGCGGTGTACGCCCTCACCTTTTGGACTGTGGTAGCCTCCAGCGGATGGAATGAGCCGGGGCTCCACACTCTCTTCCGGAGAGGACTGCACGAAGAGGTCCAGACGGAGTTGGGATGACAACCTATCCGTGGACACACACATCGCAATGGCCATCCGTCTGGATAACCTTCTTCGGGAGCGCCAGTGCCCACCTCGCCACTCGCCACTCGCCTCCCTCCTTTGGCTGTCCTGAGGTAGAGCCTGAACCCAGGCAGAGCGTCGTCGCCGGAGACCATTGGGGCTCTGTCCCTATTGCGGCCAGGAGGGGCACCAGCTTCAGCTGTGTCCAGTGCTTCCCAACCCAGAGTCCACTAGGGCAGAGGGGCAGCCCTGTGATCTTCCATCTCCCAGGGTAGGCGTGAGTATTCCATCATCAACGTTTTCCGCCAAACACTTTCTGGTTCCCATTTCACTGGCTGGCTGTTGTCTCTACAGCTCTAGTGAACTCCGGTGCCGCAGGGAATTTCATCGACCAGACCCTCACCTCCTCCCTGAACATAACTTTGTACCCGCTCTCCTCTCCTTTTCTGGTCCAAGCCCTGGATAAGCGACCATTGGGATCCGGCACAATCACACACATCACAGCACCACTCACCCTCACCGTGGGACCCATGCAACAGGAAAGCCTTCCCTTCCTCATCATCGCCGCACCCGTACACAAAGTCATCCATTGTGTGTTTTCTATGTTTCAATCTATTATGTGTAGATCTATGTTGGCCGATGTGGTTCCCAATCAGAGGCAGCTGTAGGTCGTTGTCTCGGATTGGGGATCATACTTAGGCAGCCTATTGGCACTAGTGTGTTGTGGGATCTTGTTCCTTGTAAGGTATGTTGTGTGTGCTACCTTGGACTTCACGTTTCGTTTCGTTTATTGTTTTGTCGTTTGTTTATTCAGTTTAAATAAACATGTACACATATCAAGCTGCGCCTTGGTCTGTCCCATCATTCAAAGAACGTGACAGAAGATCCCACCAAACAAGGACCAAGCAGCGTGCCCAGGTGTAGCGGATGGCCATGTAACAGGTGGCCAATTTGTGGTCATGGGAGGAGATATTTAATATGCCATTTAGCAGACGCTTTTATCCAAAGCGACTTACAGTCATGCGTGCAAACATTATTTTGTGTATGGGTGGTCCCGGGGATCGAACCCACTACCTTGGCGTTACAAGCGCCGTGCTCTACCAGCTGAGCTACAGAGGACCATATTTGCGGGGAAAGGACCATGGGCTAAGTTAGATGCCCAGGCAGGAGAGGAGCAACGGCAACACGGAGGAGGCTGTCGAGGAGGAAGCCCGAGAAGCAGCCCCAAGAACATTTTGTGGGGGGGGCACACGGGGTGGTTGGCGGAGCCTAGGGTTAGAGCAGAGCCAACTCCCCGTACTCACGCGAAGAGGCGTATGACTGGGCAAGCTCCATGTTATGCGGAGCTACGTACTGTGTCGCCAGTGCGCCGGCACAGTCCTGTACGTCCTGTGCTTGCACCACGCACGTGCCGTGCGAAGATGGGCATCCAGCCAGGACGGGGTGTGCCGGCTCAATGCTCCTGGTCTCCAGTACGCCTCCTCGGTCCCGCATATCCTGTGCCAGTTCTATGAACTGCATCGCCAGTGCGCGTGCACAGCCCAGTGCGTCCTTTGCCAGCACCCCGCACGTGTAGTGCGAAAGTGGGCAGCCAGCCAGGACAGGTTGTGCCAGCTCTCCGCTCTAGACCTCCAGTCCGCCTCCACAGTCCAGCCCGGCCTGTTCCTGCTCCTCGCACCAAGCCAGTGGTGCGCGTCGCCAGCCCGGCCCGGCCTGTTCCTGCTCCTCGCACCAAGCCAGTGGTGCGCGTCGCCAGCCCGGCCTGTTCCTGCTCCTAGCACCAAGCCAGTGGTGCGCGTCGCCAGCCCGGCCCGGCCTGTTCCTGCTCCTCGCACCAAGCCTGTGGTGCGCGTTGCCAGCCCGGCCCGTTCCTGCTCCTCGCACCAAGCCAGTGGTGTGCGTCGCCAGTCCGGCCCGGCCCGTTCCTGTCCCTCCCACCAAGCCAGTGGTGCGTGTTCCTAGTCCGGTTCGGCCCGTGCCTGCTCCTCGCACCAGACCAGTGGTGCGTTTGTCCAGTCCGGCACGGCCCGTGCCCATTCCACCGGTGCCTGGTCCGGCACCGGTCAGCTGCTCCACTCCGGAGCCAGAGCAGTCCGCTCCACCGGTGCCTGATCCAGCTCCGGTCAGCTGCTCCACTCCGGAGCCAGAGCAGTCCGCTCCACCGGTGCCTGATCCAGCTCCGGTCAGCTGCGCCTCTCCAGAGCCAGAGCAGTCCGCTCCACCGGGGTCTAGTCCAGCTCCGGTCAGCGGCTCCACTCCGGAGCCAGAGCAGTCTGCTCCACCGGTGCCCAGTCCAGCTCCGGTCAGCGGCTCTAGTCCAGACCATGACGTCAGCCCCTCTCCAGGTTCGGGGTCTCCCACACCAGGGTCCAGACAGGGCCTGGCGTATCGTGGGAGGAAGGAGAGGGGAAGTAGCGTGCCGAGGTCCAGACCAGACCAGGGGTGCAACAGGGAGGCGGAGATTGAGAGGTCGTCACGCCCCACCCGGCCCCTACCCTGTTATGTTTATGTTGTACGGTCGGAGTCCACACCTTTGGGGGGGGGGGGTACTGTCACGCCCTGACTCAGGGGACGCTTAAATGTTGAGTCAGGGTGTGTATATTCTTTGTTGTGTGTTTTCTATGTTTCGATCTATTATGTGTAGATCTATGTTGGCCGGTGTGGTTCCCAATCAGAGGCAGCTGTAGCTCGTTGTCTCTGATTGGGGATCATACTTAGGCAGCCTATTGGCACTAGTGTGTTGTGGGATCTTGTTCCTTGTAAGGTATGTTGTGTGTGCTACCTTGGACTTCACGTTTTGTTTATTGTTTTGTCGTGGTGTTTATTCAGTTATAATAAACATGTACACATATCACGCTGCGCCTTGGTCCGTCCCGTCATTCAACGAACGTGACAGCTATAACCTATCCTTTTCTGGAATACCAATGATCTACAATGACTTTTCATAAATGCCAGTATTTTGTTGTTTTTAAATCCCTAAATAGTAAGAAATTATGCATTGTTGTTTTCAAACCCGTAAATTCTAAGGAAAGATACATTGTTGTTTTCAAAGCCCTAAATACTAAGATACATTGTTTTCAAAGCAAATTAGAGGATGTTCTAAGAAATTAGAAGATCAAGTGTATATCCTTATCTACAAACCACACAGACCTGATATGATTATATTATGTGGCCAGACATGCACACATGCAGATCACTGTTTTGTGAATAACAAAATCCAGCCTGACAACTTTTCAAACTTCTTATCATATCCAATACAAAACATTAAACTAAACTCGTTTTGGCAATTCGTTGCATAGACTTATCCATCCCATTCCAACATAAAAGCCGTAAATTATGCTTCAAAAGAAATGAAAGATGGAAGAAATTTGTAGCTTTTCAACCCCAAACAGAAGCTCACTCTTGAAATCACTCTCGAGTGAATGACTCACATCTGTGGCATTTTCATAACAATCCCTGCAAAATTGAGGTGTTGGTTTATCCCCACTGTGAAGCTATTTACAAAGTACCATATAGTTTGATAACACTTCAGCCTGCAGGTATAAAGCTTTATGATGTAATGCATTGTAAGACTTCAGATGTGCCTGTATACCTGCAGGCTTTTAGTAAAGTGGAACCCCATTTTTTGACACTTCTTTATTTCATGCGATAGTGATGTCCAACAAAACAGTTCTTGCACCTTTCAATAGCCAATGACAACAATAGGCGAAGCAATTAACTAATGACTGACAACCAACACGTAATAAAAAGCATAAAAGCCCTAATTTGCAGCTTATTTCATCTGAAGCAGCAGACCTAACCTTTTGGCATCCTTGCAATTACTTTGTGTATAATGCTGGCTCTAGGGTTTCCACACTGAACCACAGTCAAATAAAGTCAAAATATCAGTGGTCCCTTCTGCAATTGCTTCCCATGATGCTTATATTTATTAGCTCATTAAATTCCGTCTGAGCAGTCGTCGCTGATCTGTGGCGCTCACCGTGGCAACGCAAGTCAGCCAATTAGCAACAGCTTATCTTGCATTGAAGATTCGGTGGTGTGGAAAAGCATTAAATAGAATGAAAGAGAGTGTGGAAAAAGTGGAATTTAAAAGTGGAAGCTTGAGGTAGAACATTTGTGTGATTAGGCCAGTGCAAATAACACACTGTGTGGTTGTCAGCCATTAGTTCATTGCTTCGCCCATTGTTGTGGTTGGCTACTGAAAGTTGCAAGAACTGTTTTGTTGGACATCACTATCGCATTAAATAATGTAAATTATTAAAATGAGGGTCAAACAAACTAAAAGCCTGCAGGTATACATTGTAATGGGTCATACAAGCACATGACAAGTCTTACAATGCATTACAGTGCATTCTGAAAGTATTCAGACCCCTTAACTTTTTCCACATTTTGTTACGTTACAGCCTTATTCTAAAATTGATTAAATTGTTTTCCCCCTCATCAATCTACACACAATACCACATAATGACAAAGCAAAAACTGTTTTTAGACATTTCTGCAAATGTATTTTTTTTAAACCAGGAAATATCAAATTTACATAAGTATTCAGACCCTTTACTCAGTACTTTATTGAAGCACCTTTGGCAGCAATTACAGCCTTGAGTCAAATCAAATCAAATTGTATTTGTCACATGCGCCGAATACAACAGGTGTAGACCTTACAGTGAAATGCTTACTTACAAGCCCTTAACCAACAATTCAGTTTTAAGAAAAATCAGTGTTAAGTAAAAAATAAGTAAGTAAAGATTAAAAAATAAGAAAAATAACAAATAATTAAAGAGCAGAAGTAAAATAACAGTAACAAGGCTACAGTGGGAAAAAAGTATTTAGTCAGCCACCAATTGTGCAAGTTCTCCCACTTAAAAAGATGGGAGAGGCCTGTAATTTTCATCATAGGTACACGTCAACTATGACAAACAAAATGAGAAAAAAAATCCAGAAAATCACATTGTAGGATTTTTTATGAATTTATTTGCAAATTATGGTGTAAAATAAGTATTTGGTCAATAACAAAAGTTTCTCAATACTTTGTTATATACCCTTTGTTGGCAATGACACAGGTCAAACGTTTTCTGTAAGTCTTCACAAGGTTTTCACACACTGTTGCTGGTATTTTGGCCCATTCCTCCATGCAGATCTCCTCTAGAGCAGTGATGTTTTGGGGCTGTCGCTGGGCAACACGGACTTTCAACTCCCCTCCAAAGATTTTCTATGGGGTTGAGATCTGGAGACTGGCTAGGCCACTCCAGGACCTTGAAATGCTTTTTACGAAGCCACTCCTTCGTTGCCCGGGCGGTGTGTTTGGGATCATTGTCATGCTGAAAGACCCAGCCACGTTTCATCTTCAATGCCCTTGCTGATGGAAGGAGGTTTTCACTCAAAATCTCACGATACATGGCCCCATTCATTCTTTCCTTTACACGGATCAGTCGTCCTGGTCCCTTTGCAGAAAAACAGCCCCAAAGCATGATGTTTCCACCCCCATGCTTCACAGTAGGTATGGTGTTCTTTGGATGCAACTCAGCATTCTTTGTCCTCCAAACACGACGAGTTGAGTTTTTACCAAAAAGTTCTATTTTGGTTTCATCTGACCATATGACATTCTCCCAATCCTCTTCTGGATCATCCAAATGCACTCTAGCAAACTTCAGATGGGCCTGGACATGTACTGGCTTAAGCAGGGGGACACGTCTGGCACTGCAGGATTTGAGTCCCTGGCGGCGTAGTGTGTTACTGATGGTAGGCTTTGTTACTTTGGTCCCAGCTCTCTGCAGGTCATTCACTAGGTCCCCCCGTGTGGTTCTGGGATTTTTGCTCACCGTTCTTGTGATCATTTTGACCCCACGGGGTGAGATCTTGCGTGGAGCCCCAGATCGAGGGAGATTATCAGTGGTCTTGTATGTCTTCCATTTCCTAATAATTGCTCCCACAGTTGATTTCTTCAAACCAAGCTGCTTACCTATTGCAGATTCAGTCTTCCCAGCCTGGTGCAGGTCTACAATTTTGTTTCTGGTGTCCTTTGACAGCTCTTTGGTCTTGGCCATAGTGGAGTTTGGAGTGTGACTGTTTGAGGTTGTGGACAGGTGTCTTTTATACTGATAACAAGTTCAAACAGGTGCCATTAATACAGGTAACGAGTGGAGGACAGAGGAGCCTCTTAAAGAAGAAGTTACAGGTCTGTGAGAGCCAGAAATCTTGCTTGTTTGTAGGTGACCAAATACTTATTTTCCACCATAATATGCAAATAAAATCATTAAAAATCCTACAATGTGATTTTCTGGATTTTTTTTCCTCAATTTGTCTGTCATAGTTGACATGTACCTATGATGAAAATTACAGGCCTCTCTCATCTTTTTAAGTGGGAGAACTTGCACAATTGGTGGCTGACTAAATACTTTTTTCCCCCATTGTATATACAGGGGGTACCGGTACAGAGTCAAGGTGCGGGGGCACAGGTTAGTCGAGGTAATTGAGGTAATATGTACATGTGGGTAGAGGTAAAGTGACTATGCATAGATAATAAACAGAGAGTAGCAGCAGCGTTAAAAGTATTCTTGGGTATGACGCTACAAGCTTGGCACACCTGTATTTGGGGAGCTTCTCCCATTCTTCTCTGCTGATCCTCTCAAGCTCTGTCAAGTTGGATGGGGAGCGACACATTCAGGCAAAGACTTCAATCTTTGTTTCATCAGACCAGAGAATCTTGTTTCTCATGGTCAGAGAGTCCTTTAGGTGCCTTTTGGCAAACTCCAAGTGGGCTGTCATGTGCCTTTTACTGAGGAGTGGCTTCCGTCTGGTCACTCTACCATAAAGGCCTGATTGGTGGAGTGCTGCAGAGATGGTTGTCCTTCTGGAAGGTTCGCCCATCTCCACAGAGGAACTCTGGAGCTCTGTCAGCGTGACCATCGGATTCTTGGTCACCTCCCTGAACAAGGCCCTTCTCCCCCGATTGCTCAGTTTGGACGGGCGGCCAGCTCTAGGAAGAGTCTTGGGGGTTCCAAACTTCTTCTATTGAAGAATGATGGAGGCCACTGTGTTCTTGGGGACCTTCAATGCTGCAGAAATGTTTTGGTACCCTTCCCCAGATCGGCGCCTCGAAACAATCCTGTCTCTGAGCTCTACGAACAATTCCTTCAATCTCATGGCTTGGTTTTTGCTCTGACATGCACTGTCAACTGTTGTATAGACAGGTGTGTGCCTTTCAAAATCATGTTCAACCAATTGAATTTACCACATGTGGACTCCAATCAAGTTGTAGAATCATCTCAAGGATGATCAATGGAAACAGGATGCACCTGAGCTACATTTCGAGTCTCATAGCAAAGGGTCTGAATACTTATGTAAATAAAGTATTTCTGTTTTAAATTGTTTATACATTTGCTAAAATTTCTAAAAACCTGTTTTCGATTCGTCATTATGTGGTATTGTGTGTAGATTGATGAGGAAAAACATTAATCAAAGGCTGTAATACTTTCCGAATGCACTGTACATCATACAGCTTTATATCTGAAGGCTAAAGTGTTTTCAACAAACTTTATAGTACTTTGTAAATAGCTTCACAGTGGGGATAAACCAACACTTTGGAGGGATTGTTATGAAAATGCCACAGATGTGAGCCATTCAATCAAGAGTGATTTCAAGAGTGAGCTTCCACTCAGGATGAAAAGCTAACATTTTCTTCTATCTTCCATTTCTTTTGAAGCGTAATTTAACCAAACACCCGGCCGAGACAAAACGAACATACTCGTAATTACTTGCACTTAATGAGATAACCGTCTGAAGAGATGCTTTCCATCCTCCCTGGGAAGCCCTGTCAGCCATCGCCAGCCATGTGTTCCACTAGGATGCCTGGGAAAATACACTTTTTCTAGGCTTCAGGAAGTTTGTGAATCTTAATGAGCAAAAATGTGTATTTATTCTGACATTCCCAAAAAGTACTGTTATGTTGTCAAGTGTTATGTTGTTGAAAGCAAACCTAGGCATCGAAAGGCTATGAATCTTTTTAATATTAAGTGAAGATTTTGTCTTCCCAAAAGTAGTTTTATGTTGTCAACAGTATTTATGAGTTTTGCATAGGTCAATGTTATTCTTGGCTCCAAAAATGTCTTGATGTGTCTGGTTTTAGTTGTCCATGGTGCTGACAATGCTGTCAGTGGTTGCACAAGTGCAAACTTGATGTGAATGTTTTCATTAGGGGATGGTGTGTCCCTTCATTGAGGCTGTGAGTGGTTGGCACCAGCTTGACATGCCTTATTAGGGCCACATCTGGGGACTTGGCAGCAGTGGCTCAGTGCCCAAATAGCAGAGAGAGATTAGCAAAGAGGAACCCACTGATCCCATACACTTAGCTATCCTCGTGTGCAGTGTGTATGTGTGTCTGCACACACACACACACACTTGCCATTTCCCACTGTACTTGAGCCATAAGGATGGTCAATATGCTAGGTTTACACTATTGTGTGTGGGTACCCAGCTCCCATATGGTGCTCCTCTCCCACCTGCTCCCCCCCTCTCTCCCCCTCCCACCTGTTCCCCCCCTCTTTCCCCCTCCCACCCACTCCCTCTGACAGTCCTCAGGCTCAATGTGTGGAGAGCCCCGTCAAGGACATAAAAAAATGCCCAGCCATGTTTTCGTTGGGAGAGATGTGTGCCAATTGAATCGGTTTTAAACTGATCAAAGGGTGATTGTTTTCCTTTCATAGTTCAATTAGGTTTGCCTTTCATAGAGCCTTCTGTGAATCAAAGGCCTTAAAACCAGTGGTGTCTCTCCATTGATTCCCAAGATAGAACCTCAATCAGCAGTTGAAAGGTGATTTTTGTTTATGGTGGGGATTTTCTAAAATGGTATTACAAGACAAAGTTATTTGATGACTTGCTCAAAGCAAAACAATTATGGTGCTAATAATGATGATAGTTAAGTGTCCATGTTGTATTTCAACACATAGTCACTCTCCCCTAGCCAATTATCACCATTAACTTCACATTCCAACAAACGTAATAATACAAAATATTGACAGCGCATTGTCGACTTTTAAGACATGTTTAAGACCAATTTTCAAGCCTAAACACATATATTGACTGGCTGTCTAAAATGTCAACTGTGTGTGTAACAGATGTTAAGCTTTGTGACATGGAACATAAATGCCACCTTTTGCCCAGTCTGTGTACAATGACAAGGGGTTGTAATCCATTCATCAATGTGCTAAATCAATACAATTTGACCATAGGTCACATTCAATCTCTTGTGCATTTCCAACAGCCGACATTGTATGTAAACACTGTATGTAGGCACACTCTACATAAATGAGTGTGAATAAACTGTGTGTGCATGCGTGCGAGCGTGCATTTGTGCGTGAGAGAAAGAGAGATAATGATGCAAAAGTAAACACAAAGAACCAAACTAACACGTGTCAGACAGGTTGCGGTGGGGGACAAAGGAAAACCAGAACGGGAGAGAATGTGTTTATGCACGATATTCTATTTTCTTAGAAAACACAGCAAAACAAACAAGACCACAAACCCTTCATCTGTAGCCTAGCAGATGGAAATGGGGTGGCTGCATTTGCATACAAATCCCTGTGCACTCTTCTTCTCCTCACCAGCACCAGCCCTTGTACACTACACCACCATAGGGAGAGTGGGCAGGGTCTCTGAAGATTAGGCCACTTTGACTAGGTCCCCATTCTACACCAGTTGGCTTAGAACCCCTCACCCCTCCTTCTATGCTTAGTCTACCTGAGTTAAGGAACTCGGAGATAGAGAAGCGTTAAAGGTAGCTGGACTGGACAGTGTGAACAGAAGGGGTGGGGAGAATGGAGAAATCAGTGCCGAATTTGCAACTGAGGCATGGACCATCTTCTTTTGATGACATAGCTCCCTCTTCTACTCAAAAACAGCCCTCAGGCTATTGAGTCAGTGTGGCATAGGTCAACAGTGTTGGTTGAAACTTTTGAATATGTTTAGCTTCCTGGACTTCCTTTCTGAGTTGTAACTGCCCAAATGGCTAGGCAGTCTTTGTGAATTATAGGATCTTGTTGACTGACAGTGCCTTAGATTCAGACATTCTTAAAGTCCTAACAGGTCACAAGGGGATATATAGCCTGTTTGAGATATCCACGTAGGCAGTTGGTACCAAAATATGTTAGTACCAGGGTCTAAGGAATTCTCAGTCCATACTACAATAATATGTCACAGGGGGAAATGTGCAGTACTGTAAGTCTGACTTAGCCACATCAACTAAGAAGTAGTCTGCTTTTCCACTTCCTTGTGTGTAGTCTCACAATCTGGGTCTCTCTTGAAAGTGGTTGCCACTCTGCCAATATCAGTACGCTGGGAGCAGGAAATTGACAAATAGGCTTGCCTCTCAAATTTCTAAATGGCTGGTCTGAATAGCACGGTTCCTTCACAGCATTGCTCCAAAATGACAAGGGGCTTTAAATCGTTCAGAGTGAAGAGAAAATTATTCTGAAATGACACGTCGCACAAGCAATGATGCATTAACCTTTTAAACCAGTTTTAAACTTGTTTGTTTCTTCAAGTTTTCTTGCATGTAGAGTGTGTGTGTATGCCCTTACCTGAAAACCACATGAACTTCACATGTTTCAAAAACTTGGTGTGTTTGGACCATGATAGTTCGTTGGTGATGTGGACACCAAGGAACTTGAAGCTCTCAACCTGTTCCACTACAGCCCTGTCGATGAGAATGGGGGCGTGCTCAGTCCTTTTTCCTGTAGTCCACAATCATCTCCTTTGTCTTGGTCACGTTGAGGGAGAGTTTGTTATCCTGGCAACACGGCCAGGTCTCTGACCTCCTCCCTATAGGCTGTCTCATTGTTGTCGGTGATCAGGCCTACCACTTCTGTCAGAGTTAGAGGAGATAGATGTGTACTATCCATATTCATAACCATTGGGGTCGGAGTCTCACCGTCCATTCAGTCACTAGAGAGCCTTCTGTCAGAGTTAGAGGAGATAGATGTATGTGCTGTCTTGTGGTTATCCATATAGTGAACAGAGAAAAATGGACCGTTTCACTGAGGCTGGTATCTCGGGGTGGAAAGGTGCTGTATGCCTTTTAGCTCTGTGTTGTATGGCTTTCTTAAGAGCTAGCAGATGTTTTTACACACAACATGCACCAACATACTCTGCCTCTGCCACTCATTAAACAAAGTACTGTACATTTGGAATATCACACTTTCCCTAAGGACACCAATACATGATCTAGTTCCCGATTCATCCAAAGGAGAAGAAAAAAGGTTTAAAAACCAGGTATGAAGGCTAATGTTTTTATGGATCACCTCATACTACTTAACTGCCACCCTCAGGTTTTGAGTACAATGGTTCTAGCCATGCCAGCCTTGTGTTCAAATGTTGGGCCAAACCATTCACGAAGAGGGATAATACAGTAACCTGTGACGCTAGCTGATGGGATTAAACAGTTCTCATCATTAGCTGTGATAACTGTTGATAGCAGGCTGCTATTTAGCCCTAAGCAGCTAATTTTACTTGCAGTTACTTTCTTCGTTCTCGATTAGGAAGTCACCGGTGTCTTCTAAACTCCCATAGCTAGTTGCAGGGGGAATGTTTGAATTTAAATGCTCCATTATTAAATTAAATCTATTTTGACTCCATGAAGTAATCCAACAATGTACATGTCATAGGGTGGACTTTAGCTTTCCTGTTTAACTGAATTTTCATTGATCTATGCATGCTTTCACCAATGATTGACTTTAAAGTGGAACTGACAGCATTTTAACTACTTTGCAGATATGAAACAAACAGACAATTATAATATCAATTAAAAATATCAAACTCCCAGTTTATGCTTCAAAACCAACTTTATGAGAGGTATTAAAAATAGGTTATATTTGATTTTTTTAAATCCATGATGTACAGTAAGGCATTGTTGGCAGAATCGATGGATGCAGTTCAATGCATAATTAATTTAATTCACCAATACATTTCTTGGTAGTCCAAAAAATATTGCTATCAGGTTGGAAATCACAGCTGGCCTGGTACATTGTTTGCTTCCTCCATTCGGGAAGTTTCAGTTTCAATGACTCAATATTTTGAACAAAAATGGACGACTGTAACTAAGGCTGGGAAAGTCAATACAATCAAACTAGCAAAGGCAATGATCACAAGTCAGTCATAATGAGGCTAATAGGCTAGCGCACATGTGTCAAACACAAGGCCCGCGGGCCGGATTGGACACACAAGCGAGTAAAAATGTGTCAACAAGTCCTCTACTTTATGAAATTACAGCCTGATGCGCTCGCATTGATGAATTCGACTTCAACTGCGCTGCTTTTGTGTGTCTCGTTTACAGCACACAGCGGAGGGAAAGTGTGGAGACACATGCCACAGTCCTAGCTAGAATACTAAAATGTTGCAGTCTGGCTTCGGATTTTAAAGCTTGACAATGAATAACCAAAAAACAAAACCTGCAACAAAACACCATGCAAAGGAGAAACATGAAGGTCTATTACAGCAACATTTGAGCAGTAGGCTAGGCTGGCTACTCAACTACAATACATGTTGAGTACACCAAACAGCAATGCTGCATTCAACCTCACCGGTGATCAAGGCAGTGCAGCAAAAATTTAAAACATGTTTTTAATTTAAATGTATATAGTTTAAACAACCTATAGCTAAAAAAAAATTATTTGGAGTTATTAAATACCTTTTGATAAGGGTTGCAGCATATTATGCACATCTGCAAGCATAGCAGCAAAGGCTGGACAAATTATTTACAGTGCATTCGGAAAGTATTCAGACCCCTTGACTTTCTCCAAGATTTGTTACGTTAAAGCCTTATTCTAAATGGATTAAATACATTTTTTTCCTCATTAATCTACACACAATACCCCATAATGACGAAGCAAAAACTGGTTTTTAGAAATTGTTGCAAATGTATTAAAACAAAAAAATAGAAATACCTTATTTACATAAGTATTCAGACCCTTTGCTATGAGACTCGAAATGTAGCTCAGGTGCTTCCTGTTTCTATTGATAATCCTTGAGATGTTTCTACAACTTGACTGGAGTCCACCTGTAGTCAATTCAATTGATTGAACATGATCTGGAAAGGACACACCTGTCTATATAAGGTCCCACAGTTGACAGTGCATGTCAGCAGCATTGAAGGTCCACAAGAACACAGTGGCCTCCATCATTCTTAAATGGAAGACGTTTGGAACCACCAAGACTGTTCCTGGAGAACCTTCCAGAAGGACAACCATCTCTCCAGCACTCAACTAATCAGGCCTTTATGGTAGAGTGGCCAGACAGAAGCCACTCCTCAGTAATAGGCACATGGCAGTACGCTTGGAGGTTGCCAAAACGCACCTAAAGGACTCTCGGACCACGAGAAACAAGATTCTCTGGTCTGATGAAACCAAGATTGAACTCTTAGAGCTGATGCCAAGTGTCACGTCTGGATGAAACCTGGCACCATCCCTACGGTGAAGCATGGTGGTGGCAGCATCATGCTGTGGGGATGTTTTTCAGCGGCAGGGACAGGGAAACTACTCAAGATCGAGGGAAAGATGAACGGAGCAAAGTACAGAGAGAGCCTTGATCAAAACCTGCCCCAGAGTGCTCAGGGCCTCAGACTGGGGCAAAGGTTCACCTTCCAACAGGACAACGACTATAAGCACACAGCCAAGACAACGCAGGAGTGGCTTCGGGAAAAGTCTCTGAATGTCCTCCAGTGGCCCAGCCAGAGCCCGGACTTGAACCTGATCGAACATCTCTGGGAAGACCTGAAAAAAGCTGTGCAGCAACGCTCCCCATCCAACCTGACAGAGCTTGAGAGGATCTGCTGAGAAGAATGGGAGAAACTCCCCAAATACAGGTGTGCCAAGCTTGTAACGTCATACCCAAGAAGAATCGAGGCTGTAATCGCTGCCAAAGGTGCTTCAACAAAGTACTGAGTAAAGGATCTGAATACTTATGTAAATTTGATATTTCCGTATAAAAAAAATAAAAAAAATTACAAATATTTCTGAAAACCTGTTTTTGCATTATGAGGTATAGTATGTAGATTGATGAGGGGAAAAAACAATTTAATCAATTTTAGAATAAGGCTGTAACGTAACAAAATGGTGAAAAAGTCAAGAGGGGGGCCAGTATGAAAATGTATGCACTCACTAAAAAACTATAAGTCGCTCTGGATAAGAGCGTCTGCTAAATGACGTAAAAATGTAAAAAAAAAAAAAAAAAAAAGAGGTCTGAATGCTTTCTGAATGCACTGTATCTCTTTTTTTTTTTTATATCTTAAAATGCTATATACAGCATCCTATGTACATAAGTGGACATTATAAAGGGCCTTATTTTTTTCGTATAAAACAATAGCAAATTTGGGTCGCAGTTGAACGTTTATTTGTAAAAACAAAAGTTTGACACCCCTGGGCTAGCCTATCTATTTATTGCGCTAGCTATTTATTTAGCAAGCTAAAAACACAGAGCCTAACGTTAGCTAGCTGCTGGGAGGATGTAATGTCATTAGAGGACTGGGTGAGTGACCAACTTTTTCCTCCCATATCATTTTTGGGTGGCGACAGCTACAGTTGAAGTCGGAAGTTTACATACACTTAGTTTGGAGTCATTAAAACTTGTTTTTCAACCACTCCACACATTTCTTGTTAACAAACTATAGTTTTAGCAAGTCGGTTAGGACATCTACTTTGTGCATGACACAAGTAATTTTTCCAACAATTGTTTACAGACAGATTATTTCACTTATAATTAACTGTATCACAATTCCACTGGGTCAGAAGTTTACATACACTAAGTTGACTGTGCATTTAAACAGCTTGAACAATTCCAGACAATGATGTCATGGCTTTAGAAGCTTCTGCAAGGAAGAAGCCACTGCTCCAAAACCGCCATAAAAAAGCCAGACTACGGTTTGCAACTGCACAAGGGAACAAAGATCGTACTTTTTGGAGAAATGTCCTCTGGTCTGATGAAACAAAAATAGAACTGTTTGGCCATAATGACCATCGTTATGTTTGGAGGATAAAGGGGGTGCCTTGCAAGCCAAATAACACCATCCCAACCGTGAAGCACGGGGGTGGCAGCATCATGCTGTGGAGGTGCTTTGCTGCAGGAGGGACTGGTGCACTTCACAAAATAGATGGCATCATGAGGAAGGAAAATGATGTGGATATATTGAAGGAACATCTCAAGACATCAGTCAGGAAGTTAAAGCTTGGTCGCAAATGGGTCTTCCAAATGGACAATGACCCCAAGCATACTTCCAAAGATGTGGCAAAATGGCTTAAGGACAACAAAGTCAAGGTATTGGAGTGGCCATCACAAAGCCCTGACCTCAATCCTATAGAACATTTGTGGACAGAACTGAAAAAGCATGTGCGAGCAAGGAGACCTACAAACCTGACTCAGTTACACCAGCTCTATCAGGAGGAATGGGCCAAAATTCACCCAACTTATTGTGGGAAGCTTGTGGAAGGCTACCCAAAACATTTGACCCAAGTTAGACAATTTAAAGGCAATGCTACCAAATACTAATTGAGTGTATGTAAACTTCTGACCTACTGGGAATGTGATGAAAGAAATAAAAGCTGAAATAAATCATTCTCTCTACTATTATTCTGACATTTCAAATTCTTAAAATAAAGTGGTTATCCTAACTGACCTAAATCAGGTCATTTTTACTAGGATTAAATGTTAGGAATTGTGAAAAACTGAGTTTAAATGTATTTGGCTAAGGTGTATGTGAATGTAAAATGTAAATGTAAAATGTGTATGTAAACTTCCGACTTCAACTGTAGATATGCAGGTGTCATTTCGTTAGCTAGCATGAAATGTGAATCGCTTTGCTAGCTAGCTAGCTAGCTATGCTGAACTTGAACGACTGTTTTCCACAGTTCACATATCTCTTATCAAATCAAATCAATTTTTATTTATCAAATGCGCCGAAAACTACAGGTGTAGACCTTACAGCGAAATGCTTACTTACAAGCCCTTAACCAACAATGCAGTTTTAAGAAATAATATTTTTAAAAAAAACACACAAAAATACAATATAAAATAATACGAAATAAAAGTAACAAATAATTAAAGAGCAGCAGTAAAAAATAACAATAGCAAGGCTATATACAGGGGGTACTGGTACCGAGTAAATGTGCGGGGCACCGGTTAGTCGAGGTAATTGAGGTAATATGTACATGTAGGTAGAGTTGTTAAAGTGACTATGCGTAGATAATAAACAGAGAATAGCAGCAGCATAAAAGAGGGGGGGGGGGGCAATGCAAATAGTCCGGGTAGCCATGATTAGCTGTTCAGGAGTCTTATAGCTTGGGGGTAGAAGCTGTTAAGAAGCCTTTTGGACCTAGACTTGGCGCTCCGGTACCGCTTGCCGTGCGGTAGCAGAGAGAACAGTCTATGGCTAGGGTGGCTGGGGTCTTTGACAATTTTGAGGGTCTTCCTCTGACACCGCCTGGGAAAGAGGTCCTGGATGGCAGGAAGCTTGGCCCCAGTGATGTTCTGGGCCGTGCGCACTACCCTCTGTAGTGCCTTGTGGTCGGAGGCCGAGCAGTTGCCATACCAGTGGTGATGCATCCAGTCAGGATGCTCTCGATGGTGCAGCTGTATTGCAGCTGTATAACTTTTTGAGGATCTGAGGACCCATGCCAAATCTTTTCAGTCTCCTGAGAGGAAACAGGCTTTGTCGTGCCCTCTTCACGACTGTCTTGGTGTGTTTGGACCATGATAGTTTGTTGGTGATGTGGTCACCAAGGAAGTTGAAGCTCTCAACCTGTTCCACTACAGCCCCGTCGTGCTCAGTCCACTTTTTTTTCCTGTAATCCACAATCATCTCCTGTGTCTTGATCACGTTTTGGGAGAGGTTGTTATCCTGGCACCACACGGCCAGGTCTCTGACCTCCACCCTATAGGCTGTCTCATCGTTGTCGATGATCAGGCCTACCACTGTTGTGTCGTCAGCAAACTTAATGATGGTGTTGGAGTCGTGCCTGGCTATGCAGTCATGGGTGAACAGGGAGTACAGGAGGGGACTGGGCACGCACCCCTGAGGGGCCCACGTGTTGAGGATCAGTGTGGCAGATGTGTTGTTACCTACCCTTACCATCTGGGGGTGGCCCGTCAGGAAGTCCAGGATCCAGTTGCAGAAAGAGATGTTAGTCCCAGGGTCCTTAGCTTAGTGATGAGCTTTGAGGGCACTATGGTGTTGAACGTTGAGCTGTAGTCAATGAATAGCATTCTCACGTAGGTGTTCCTCTTGTCCAGGTGGGAAAGGGCAGTGTGGAGTGCAATAGAGATTGCATCATCTGTGGATCTGTTGGGGCAGTATGCAAATTGGAGTGGGTCTAGGGCAGGGGTGTCAAACTCATTTTAGCTCAGGGGCCACATGGAGGAAAATCTATTCCCAAGTGGGCCGGACCGGAATAATCATGGTATATATAACTTAAAAACAACAACTTCAGATTGTTTTCTTTGTTTTAATACGATCAACATACAACATAAAGCTGGAGCCTGAGGACAGTGTGTCCAAAATAGTACAAGCACAACATCACTATTAATCATAAAACACGTCAAGTTTATTTGAAAATTCTAAAGAAAAAGAACACACAAACACACAATGCCTCAGTGATTAACAGAACTGTTTCACAGATCACATAACTATATCAGGGTGTCATTTCTCAGGCAGAAATGTAGATAAAAATAATGAAATCCTGTTCCCCAAACAAGTGCAAGAACCACAGAGTCAAGAATAGGTTAAATATACAAATAAAATAAAATCAATTAAAAACAATAGCACATCAACATAAAAACATAAACATAAAGCTGGAGCCTGAGGACAGTGTCCAAAAGCACAACATCACTATTAATCATAAAACACCAAGTTATTTGAAAGTTCTGAGGACAAAGAACACACAAACACACAATGCCTCAGTGATTCACAGAAGTATATCACAGAACTATATCAGGGTGTCATTTCTCAGGCAGAAATGTAGATAAAAATAATGAAATCCTGTTCCCCAAACAAGTGCAAGAACCACAGAGTCAAGAATAGGTTAAATATACAAATAAAATAAAATCAATTAAAAACAATAGCACATCAACATAAAAACATATAAACATAAATCTGAAAGCGTTGCTCAAACTCCCGTAACAGTCCCGTTATTTTATCTTTGAACCGCTTCATGTCTGCCACATGTTGGGTCGCGCACACATTTTTCAGACAGGGGAAGTGAGCTGCATCACCACCGGCAAGTTGCGTCTCCCACAATGACAGCTTCAACTTGAAAGAACGTATGCTGTCATAATACTGCGTGACAACTTTGTTGCGCCCTTGCAGCTGTTTGTTCAAGTTATTCAGGTGCTCTGTAACATCCACCATAAATGCAAGGTCCTGCATCCATTCTGCGGAATGAAATTCTAACACTGGTTTGCCCTTTTCTTCCATGAACTGTTCAATTTCTTCTCGTAAATCAAAGAAATGCCTCAGCACCTCGGCTTAACCATCTCACCTCAGTGTGGTATGGCAGGCCATAGATGTGGTCTTTCTCTCTGAGAAGGCTGTCAAACTGACGGTGATTCAGGCTTCTGGATCGGATGAAATTAACAGTTTGGATGACCACCTTCATGACGTTATCCATCTTTAATAACTTGCAACACAAAGCCTCCTGGTGCAAAATACAGTGAAAAGTCAAAAAATCACGTCCTCCATTTGCAGATTGCACTTTCTCTCTGAACTTTGTCACAACGCCTGCTTTTTTCCCGATAATTGAGGGCGCACCATCTGTAGCCAGGCTGACAGCGCGGGACCAGTCCACTCCGACCCTGTCCAGCGCGCCGACGAGTGCGGTAAAAATATCAGCTGCTGTCGTTGTATTTGTCATCGGCACCAACTCCACGAACTCCTCGGTGACGGTCAATGTGTCATCAACTCCGCGGATGAAAATGGCCAGTTGTGCAACATCTGTAATGTCCGTGCTTTCATCAATTGCAACCGAAAACGCAATAAATGACTTTACTTTTTGCTTCAACTGGCTGTCCAAATCCACTGAAAGATCGGAAATCCTGTCTGCAACTGTGTTTCTTGTCAGGCTGATATTTGCAAAAGCCTGCCGCTTTTCAGGGCACACAATCTCCGCTGCCTTCATCATGCATGTTTTTACAAATTCACCCTCACTAAATGGTTTTGAAGCCACTGCGATTTCATTAGCAATGAGGTAGCTAGCTTTCACTGCAGCGTCACTGATGTCTCGGCTGTGAGTAAACACAGACTGCTGTTTCTTCAGACCCGCCAACAGTTCATTCACCTTCTCTCATCTCCGCTGTCCTTGAAAGTTGTCATATTTGTCGGCATGAAGACTCACATAGTGGCGACGAAGTTTATATTCTTTCAGCATAAATAGTATGACCATTTTTCTTGGAACACTCTGCACTCTGCGTCCACTTTTCTATTTTTTGACAGAGACATATTGGGGCAATGAGGGTGCCAAAGCACATAATGTTAAAATTAGAAGCCGTAATAAATATCGCGGGCAAAACAAAGTAGCTCATTGGCTGCACGTGCTTGACCTACTTGCTCTGCCCCGGTATAAACAGTTTGCTTGCTTAACACAATTGCTACTGCGCCATCCAGTGGACGCAATTGGAACAGCAGTTTATTTTATTGAAAAATTTCAGCGCATTTTTCTACATTACAAAATTATTATAAATTAAATTTAAATTATTACTATTTTTTTTATTTTTTTAAATCATCTCACGGGCCGGATTAAACCCGTTTGCGGGCCTGATCCGGCCCGCGGGCCGGACGTTTGACACCCCTGGTCTAGGGTTTCTGTAATAATGGTGTTGATGTGAGCCATAACCAGCCTTTCAAAGCACTTCATGGCTACAGTGTTCTTAGTGTTCTGGGGCACAGGGACTATGGTGGTATGCTTGAAACATGTTGGTATTACAGACTCAGTCAGGGACATGTTGAAAATATCAGTGAAGACACTTGCCAGTTGGTCAGCGCATGCTCGGAGTGCGCATGCTCGGAGTACACATCCTGATCATCCGTCTGGCCCTGCGGCCTTGTGAATGTTGACCTTCTTAAAAGTCTTACTCACATCGGCTACGGAGCGTGATCACATAGTCATCCGGAACAGCTGATGCTCTCATGCATGCTTCAGTGTTACTTGCCTCGAAGCGAGCATAGAAGTGATTTAGCTCGTCTGGTAGGCTTGTGTCACTGAGAAGCTTGAGGCTGTGCTTCCCTTTGTAGTCGGTAATAGTTTTCAAGCCCTGCCACATCTGACGAGCGTCAGAGCCAGTGTAGTACAATTCAATCTTAGTCCTGTAATGACTCTTTGCCTGTTTGATGGTTTGTCTGAGGGCATTTCTTATAAGCGTCCGGGATAGAGTCCCGCTCCTTGAAGGCGGCAGCTCTACCCTTTAGCTGAGTGCGGATGTTGCCTGTAATCCATGGCTTCTGGTTGGGAAATGTACGTACGTTCACTGTGGGGAAGACGTCATCGATGCACTTATTGATGAAGCCAGTGACTGATGTGGTGTACTCCTCAATGCTATCGGAAGAATCCCGGAACATATTCCAGTCTGTGCTAGCAAAACAGTCCTGTAGCTTTGCATCTGCGTCATCTGACCACTTCCTTATTAACCGAGTCACTGGTTCTTCCTGCTATAGTTTTTGCTTATAAGCAGGAATCAGGAGGATAGAGTTATGGTCAGATTTGCCAAATGGAGGGCGAGGGAGAGCTTTGTATGAGTCTCTGTCTATGGAGTAAAGGTGGTCTAGAGTTTTTTTCCTCTGGTTGCACATTTAACATGCTGGTAGAAATTAGGTAGAATGGATTTAAGTTTCCCTGCTTTAAAGTCCCTGGCCACTAGGAGCGCTAGTGGATGAGCGTTTTCCTGTTTACTTATGGCCTTATACAGCTCATTGAGTGCAATCTTAGTGCCAGCATCGGTTTGTGGTGATAAATAGACAGCTACGAAAATATAGATGAAAAGTATCTTGGTAAATAGTGTGGTCTATAGCTTATCATGAGATATTCTACCTCAGGCGAGCAAAACATTGAGACTACCTTAGTATTAGATTTTATGCACCAGCTGTTTACAAATATACACAGACCGCCACCCCTTGTCTTAACGGAGTCAGCCTTCTATCCTGCCGATGTAGTGTATATCCCACCAGCTGTATGTTATCCATGTTGTCTTTCAGCCACGACTCGGTGAAACATAAGATATACACTACCGTTCAAAAGTTTGGGGTCACTTAGAAATGTCCTTGTTTTCGAAAGAAAAGCAATTTTTTTGTCCATTAAAATAACATCAAATTGATCAGAAATACAGTGTAGACATTGTTAATGTTGTAAATGGCTATTGTAGCTGGAAACGGCAGATTTTTTATGGAATATCTATATAGGCGTACAGAGGCCCATTATCAGCAACCATCAGTCCTGTGTTCCAATGGCACGTTGTGTTTGCTAATCCAAGTTTATCATTTTAAAAGGCTAATTGATCCTTAGAAAACCATTTTGCAATTATGTTAGCACAGCTGAAAACTGTTGTGCTGATTAAAGAAGCAATAAAACTGGCCTTCTTGAGACTAGTTGAGCATCTGGAGCATTAGCAATTGTGGGTTCGATTACAGGCTCGAAATGGCCAGAAACAAATAACTTTCTTCTGAAACTCATCAGTCTATTCTTGTTCTGAGAAATGAAGGCTATTCTATGCGAGAAATTGCCAAGAAACTGAAGATCTCGTACAACGCTGTGTACTACTCCCTTCACAGAACAGCGCAAACTGGCTCTATCCAGAATAGAAAGAGGAGTGGGAGGCCCCGGTGCACAACTGAGCAAGAGGACAAATACATTAGTGTCTAGTTTGAGAAACAGGCACCTCACAGGTCCTCAACTGGCAGCTTCGTTAAATAGTACCCGCAAAACACCAGTCTCAACGTCAACAGTGAAGAGGCGACTCTGGGATGCCGACCTTCTAGGCAGAGTTGCAAAGAAAAAGCCATATCTCAGACTGGCCAATAAAAAGAAAAGATTAAGATGGGCACAATTGCTGATGCTCCAGATACTCAACTTAACCTGTCTCCTCCCCTTCATCTACACTGATTGAAGTGGATTTAACAGGTGACATTAATAAGGGATCATAGCGGCCGTGATCGGAAGTCCCATAGGGCGGCGCACATTTGGTCCAGCGTCGTATAGGGTTTGAGGAGGGTTTGGCCTGGGGGGCTTTAGTTGGCTCATCGCGCTCTAGCGACTCCTTGTGGCGGGCCGGGCACCTGCAGGCTGACCTAGGTCATCACTTGAACAGTGTTTCCTCCAATACATTGGTGCGGCTGGCTTCCGGGTTAAGCGGGCGGGTGATAAGAAGCATGGTTTGGCAGGTCATGTTTCGGAGGACGCATGACTCGACCTTCGCCTCCCGAGCCCATTGGGGAGTTGCAGCAATGAGACAAGATCGAAATTGGGGAGAAAAAGGGGGGTAAAATACAAAGAAAATTATAATCATAATAATAATATTAAGGAATCATAGCTTCCACCTGGATTCACCTGGCCAGTCTGTCATGGAAAGAGCGGGTGTTCCTAATGTTTTGTACACTCAATGTATAGTTTACTTAAGTAAAGTTACTTTGAAAAAGTTTCATAGAAAATAATCATACCTAAATACTAGGGATTCATATTTTCCCGAAAATCGACCAAGTTTCAATACCAGGAACAATTCATATTTATCCCAGGAAATACCGCAAAAATCGGAACTGCCCATTTCAAGCGTTTAAAACCAATATATGGTCACTATGCCAGGATTCTCCCAAAATAAGATTGTCACTACGCCACATTGCCGGCTTGGCTGTGCCACTATGTAAAGATTTCACAGCAAATGTAACTGATATTTAGTAATGATAGAGTAACTTTGATTGCCAATGACATTGTTGTGAATTGCAAAACAGGGCGTTAATAAATTCTGAACGTTATCATGTTCCTCATTTAATTCAGCGCATTTCAGCAGTAGGCCTAAGCTATCTCGACACCGAGTGCACTCAGGACTCACAGAGTGCAACTCTAACGGCAGTCAAACAAAGTCAAATGACCAAAGTTTTTTGTTGTTGTTATTTTTATGAAATAGTTTTCATTAAATAATTTTTTATCATAGCTAAAGTTTATATTGCTATGGATTCTGTGACGTTGTCAGCCTTTACGTCTGAGACCGCAAGTTTGTGTTCCGGATTCCTGTTAAGTAGCTGTTAGCTGCTAGCCATCTTGAAAATGGAGCAGGCTAACACTAGCAGTGCTAGCCCACCAGTGTTTTTATCCACGGCTGGGCACAAATGATTCAGGTGTGAGATGATTTCCACACAATCACAAGATGAAGACAAGGTGGAACTGGAAAATGGACAGGGATTTGTCTGCCCTAAATGCACCACCATTTAGGGAAGAGATCCTCCGGCTGTTAGCTCGGCTGCGAGAAAAGGATAACCTGCTTTCTAAGTATTCCGACCTTGCTGTAATTCCTCCTATAGCAAAGCTGTCTATAAATCGGGTGGCGTTGATCTGTCCCAATCCAACGCACAGATGCTAAGCTCAACACCACGGGCCACGGGAGAATGGACACTTGCAAGGCGTAGGAGATCGGGGAGGCAGTCTGGTCACCCTTCACCCTTCTATCTGAGAAAATCTGATCCAGCTATCAAACAGCTATGCCCATCTTGAGGGACCTACCAGCCCCGGGAGTCAGCACAGATTCTGGGTGTATACCAACAGCCGGTGGCCGCCCAGTGGCACCCTCCCCCATGGCCACCACAGTTCAGCAGGTCGCTGACTCAAGACAGAAGGTTCTCGGGCTATCCTCCTACTTCCTGGGGTTTACGACGCCATCCGCTGTTGCTGGTGCGAAGAGTCAGGGTAGCCTGGCTCCATCCCCCTTGCCCAAGGCAGTCCCATCCTACTCCCCCTTCCTTCCCCATCGGATTCCATCACGATCACCATCCTTGTGGGCAGCTCGATGGTGAGAGATTTTGGCCTGCCTACGGTCTGTGGAACGACCAAGGTCCACTGTCACCCAGGAGCCCGTGTCCATGACATCAACTCCCTCCTGCCCACAGTTCTGGCCAACTACTACAATATTGACACCATCGTCACTCGTAAGTTTTAACGACCTTCGCTTTAGGTGATCTTAGGGAGGACTACAAACATTTTTTAAACACCATCACTAGCACAGGCAAGATAATAATTATCTCTGGGCCCCTCCCGTGCTACCGAAGGATTTCGGAATGTTTCAGCCGCCTCATTGCCCTGAACATGTACCTGAAGAAACTTTGCAACAACAGGAATGTCTCTTTTTGTGACAACTTTGATTTGCTGTGGAAGCAACTAGCACTTTTTAAAAGAGACAGGATTCACCCTAACCGCAGGGGTTCCAGGATTATTTCCAGCAACATTGCAAACTGTTTTAGAGACTGACTGACAGGGTCTGGTAGTGCTCCAGTCCTCCCTTTAAGAATAAGCAACAGAGGACATGGAAAGCATATCAACTCCTATAGAAATGGCACTATAGTTATTGTGAGTAATCTAATTTATGTTCCTTTAATTCTGCCTTCTAGTGAGTTTATACAAACTGTCATCTCCTACCGTTCTGATAGATTGGAGACTGTCAGAAAACCTTTCTCGTGAATGACCTCATTACTGAGTGCAAAGTTGATTGCATGTTTCTCACTGAGACATGTTTAATTTGTATTTTAGATTCATTTGTTTTTTTTAAATAATGACTAAAAGATTTCACCCCAAATACAGTATAAATGTGTGAACGGTGTTAGAGTTATAATGTAGTGTCAACCCACTAACAGAGGGGGGGGAGTTAGAAACTGCTGAGACAACATTCCAGGAGGAAGGATACTTGGAATTATTTAAACATTCTGTACTGTAGAATTATACAGACCGCCTAAAGGTGGGAGGAGCAAAGTGCCTTTGTGTTAAGGGGTATAAAAGCTGTATACAGTGGGGGAAAAAAGTATTTAGTCAGCCACCAATTGTGCAAGTTCTCCCACTTAAAAAGATGAGAGAGGCCTGTAATTTTCATCATAGGTACACGTCAACTATGACAGACAAACTGAGAATTCTTTTTCCAGAAAATCACATTGTAGGATTTTTAATGAATTTATTTGCAAATTATGGTGGAAAATAAGTATTTGGTCACCTACAAACAAGCAAGATTTCTGGCTCTCACAGACCTGTAACTTCTTATTTAAGAGGCTCCTCTGTCCTCCACTCGTTACCTGTATTAATGGCACCTGTTTGAACTTGTTATCAGTATAAAAGACACCTGTCCACAACCTCAAACAGTCACACTCCAAACTCCACTATGGCCAAGGCCAAAGAGCTGTCAAAGGACACCAGAAACAAAATTGTAGACCTGCACCAGGCTGGGAAGACTGAATCTGCAATAGGTAAGCAGCTTGGTTTGAAGAAATCAACTGTGGGAGCAATTATTAGGAAATGGAAGACATACAAGACCACTGATAATCTCCCTCGATCTGGGGCTCCACGCAACATCTCACCCCGTGGGGTCAAAATGATCACAAGAACGGTGAGCAAAAATCCCAGAACCACACGGGGGGACCTAGTGAATGACCTGCAGAGAGCTGGGACTAAAGTAACAAAGCCTACCATCAGTAACACACTACGCCGCCAGGGACTCAAATCCTGCAGTGCCAGACGTGTCCCCCTGCTTAAGCCAGTACATGTCCAGGCCTGTCTGAAGTTTGCTAGAGTGCATTTGGATGATCCAGAAGAGGATTGGGAGAATGTCATATGGTCAGATGAAACCAAAATATAACTTTTTGGTAAAAACTCAACTCGTTGTGTTTGGAGGACAAAGAATGCTGAGTTGCATCCAAAGAACACCATACCTACTGTGAAGCATGGGGGTGGAAACATCATGCTTTGGGGCTGTTTTTTCTGCAAAGGGACCAGGACGACTGATCCGTGTAAAGGAAAGAATGAATGGGGCCATGTATCGTGAGATTTTGAGTGAAAACCTCCTTCCATCAGCAAGGGCATTGAAGATGAAACGTGGCTGGGTCTTTCAGCAAGACAATGATCCCAAACACACCGCCCGGGCAACGAAGGAGTGGCTTCGTAAGAAGCATTTCAAGGTCCTGGAGTGGCCTAGCCAGTCTCCAGATCTCAACCCCATAGAAAATCTTTGGAGGGAGTTGAAAGTCTGTGTTGCCCAGCGACAGCCCCAAAACATCACTGCTCTAGAGGAGATCTGCATGGAGGGATGGGCCAAAATACCAGCAACAGTGTGTGAAAACCTTGTGAAGACTTACAGAAAACGTTTGACCTGTGCCTTTGACGTTAAGGTTATAAACAGGCCGGTGATGAATCTTATGAACGATAAAGACGTTGACGAGATCTGAAAAAGCTTTTAAATCCCAACTGCAAGGAGGAGGTCAGTAATTTTTATTCATGGATTTTGGTGAAATGATTTGAACTTGTGTGAAGGGCAGAGAACAGTTATCAAAATCTCATAAGGGTATAAAGGAAGGAAGGGGGGTCCGACAATGACTCTAGGTAATAGGCCTATACCAAAATAAACGAGTTAATATTGAGATTGTACAAGATACAGTCTTTACAATATAAACAGGAAGGGAGATTATATTAATCGTGTGAGATAGATACATTAAACAAGTCAAGAGTCATAAACAACTGGGGATTTGCTCTAACTCTGTCTATTTCATAAAACTAGAGCAGTTACGACCTCTGGGTTATGGATAGTGTTAGCAAAAAATCGTATAAGGTTGTATACATGTGAGACCTAATTATCCATCGAAATACGTGATAATTGTTTCAATGAAGGGACTAAAATAGGTCGCGTGAGAAAAAAAAATGGTTGTCCCATCCGTGTCATGAAACTGGGGTCTTAAAAAACTCTGGGTTACGGGTTGAAAAATGTAAATGGTTGATTACAAAAGCAGATCATAACATTTGCTCAAAAGTCGCACCAAATAATAAATCCCAAAGATAATTATTTTTGATTGAATTATTACGAAACGGGGGGATTTCTTATTTTTCTACCATGGGAAATAAATATTCTAAAGAGGTCCGAGAATTAACGGGGGATGAAAGATATATGTTAGAAGGGATCAAATAAATATGTATTATGGATCCATTTGGGAGAAGAGGTATGGATTTATTGGGCATCTCGATGTAGAGAAATTAGAGGCTATGATTAGGCAGATGCATGTAAACTGTGGAACGGATTTGAAGAAACAGCGAGGGGAGGGGCTAGAGACAGCGAGAGTATGGCTTTTGGAGGCTCGATAGAGAGAGGAAGGACAGAAAATCAAAAAATTGTTATGCAGAGAGAAAATGAAGTAAAAGTTGGGTTTTCAGTGCCTCCCCCAGAGCAGAGGGCAGAAAGGTTATATCCAGTTTTAGTAGAGCAGGCTTGGAAAGAAAGCCCAGATGATAACGTTGTCATGTGTAGGAGAAAATTAGGATTGGTCCCCGCCCCTCCCCCACCATATGACGGCCAAGCCGAAATGTTGGAAGAGGGGGAAGAAGGGGGGAGGGTAGGGAGGCCAATAAAGATAAGAAAGAGGGGGACGTTTTACAGAAAGAACTTACAGAACTCAGGGAGAGTAGAAAGGAAATAGACAGGCTAAGAGAATAACTGGATAGAGAGAAAGAGTCAGGAAGGGCTAGAGAACAAAAACATAGAGAATTTAAACACAGAGAGTTGAAGAGATTAGAAGACTATAATAAGCCAGGGAAGAGAGAGTGGTTAGATGATGAGGAAGGAGATGACCAGTACCCTTTGATAGCCTTGCCGAACCCAAGGGCTGGGGAGGAGCATGCACCAGACACACTGGATGTGTATAGGGCGTGGACACAGCGAGATGTAGTAAGAGCTATAGAGGGTGTAGTGCACCCTAAGACAGGAATAGAGGGGTTCAGGAGGGACTTGGAGAGTCTAGCAGCAAGCTTTAAGCTAAACACAAGGGAAATTG